>NW_026006652.1:0-4712 GCF_001458135.2 Marmota marmota marmota
CAAGAGTTTATTCAGAAAGGACTAAAGACATATGTACCAGACTAGAAGGTTTACAAATACTAGAAGAAAATATATGGAAAACACGTCAGTATGTAGGCAATAACTTCCTGAATAGAGCCCCCTACAGCTCAGAAAATAAGAGCAACAATGGATAAGAGAGGGTGCATCAAACTGAAAAATTCCTGCATAGTAAGTGAAACACAAAAGAGTAAGAAGTGGTAGCCTCCAGAAATGGAGAAAAGCTTTGCCAGCTATTCTTCTGACAGAGGATTAATATCCTAAAAATATTAATGCAAATATCTTAACACCAGAAAAACAAAAACCTTTTCAATAAATGAGCAAATGCACAGCTAGTTCTCAAAATAAGAGATACAAATGGCCAACACTTCAGGGAAAAAAAAAACCCATAACATCTTTATCAATCGGGAATATGCAAATCAAAACAACATCAAGCTCCCATTTTCCACCATTCAAAAAAGCAATCATCAAGAAGGCAAATAATACTGGGAAGATGAGGAGAAAAATCTCTTACATGTGAATGGCAGGAACATAAATTACTATATCACTATGGAAATTCATATGAAGGCTACTCAAAAACTGAACATAGAACTACTTTATTATTCAAATATACTACTAAGTACTTACCAGAAAATATTAAAGTCAGCTTATTTTAGAGATATACACATGCCCATCTTGCTATGACACTATTAATAATAGGCAAGTTATAGAATCAGGCTAGATGCTAGTTAATAAAAGAATGGATAAAGAAAATGTGGTATATATAAACAAGGAAGATTTCTATGCATAGAGAACAACAAAACTAAGTTAATTTTAGGAAAATGAATAAAACAGGGAAGCATAATGTTAAATAATATAAGCCAGACTCAGGAAACAAGTATCATATATTTCTCTCACATGGAAAACTAGAGGTGGAAATGTTCCACATAAAAATAGATGAATAATAAATTTTATCCATTAGCTCTTCATAACTGAAATAAAATTAAAGTAATTTCAAAACAAAAGATATCGTTTACATTTAACCTTATTTTAGCTTCTCCAGGATATTTGCAAATATATTTCCTAACCTGGAATAGTTCATAAAAATAGTAGTGTTTTACAATAAACATTAAAGTAAGTAAATACAGAAACATCTAAAATTTGAAATTTCAAAATTAGACATAGAATTTATATATTTTAAGAAACTATAATGGAAAAACAACAATTCTGAAACTAAAGTATTACCATACAATTATTGAATGTTTCTGCTTCCAGAACTGGTTATTACTTTGCACACACCATTTATTCTTTGATTAGATGAAGAGTAAATTTTTAGAACATTTCATTACCTTTAGAATTTTTATTGGTTCTTTTCAGTTATACGTCAAAATAGAAGTTATATACTAGAATATAATTATAAAAGCATAGAATATAATTTGTTCTAATTCAGGACCTAGTACTTCCTTCTGTTCTTCTAATCTTTCTGCTATTTACTTATAGTTTTTTTTTTAATTACTGTCACTTTTAGTGGAAAGACTCAAAGTATGGATATGCAAGCCATTTTAATACAAGTATTAAGATACAGATTCTAGATTTCTGGGTTGCCATAATTCCCAATATTACTTTAGTATAAATATGGAGTCACGCAAAGAAATAGAGAATATAGGTCTCCTCAAATGCTATGATACCAAAATATCAAGGGTCCAAGTAAAAAAAGAAAAGTTATGTGCAATGTATATTATATATTCCAAACTAAAGGCACCAGGGAAATTCCACAATTTTATAAAAATTAATTTAGGCATGAGTATTGTAAGTCATGTAAGAATGATTTAAAAACCACAGTAATGAAAACTGATACAAAAAAATCCTTGAATAAATATTATATTTCCTCTACAGTTAGAAAGCTGTTTCTAATGCAATTTTTCTTTCACTATGTATTTCACAGCCCATTGTTACTTCCAGCCCCCATGATCCCCAAGTACTTGAGAGAACAGTGATACAAAAAGCATTTTTTTAAAAAAATCAACATAATTCTTTAAAATGGATTCTTAGCAAATATTCATACAAAATATAAGAAAAAATATAGCTAAATTTTCAGCATTACCATCTTAAAACACAAAATTCAGAGCAAGAACATGAGGTTTTTTACAAAAGATCACTTTACCTTAATAGGAGCTTCATAGCTGTCCCCAACCATTGCAAACAAGGAATCACCTGAGTGTGATTTTTTGATAGACCTTTAAAGCAAAAATGTATAACAAAAATGGTGAATAGTTTTCTTTTTAAAATAAACTCTGTTTAATTTAAGGTATAACTTATTAAATGGTGTTTCTTGATTGATTAATTAAAATATGACCTCCAATTAAAAAAAATAGCTTGTGTTCACCTCTTTCTGACTCTACTGCTGTGAATCTATAAAATATTCAATATAGATATTAAGGCACTCTTAGTTCCAATTCAGAGCAATAGCCAATACATGAGCAGAAACAGATAATAATTTGTTCTTGCAAATTGCCTGTCTTGAAGGCTGAATTTAAAACCCAATTAATGGCTGACATTTCTTTTTCACCTGAACTGAAACAAACCTCTGGTAACACAAGACAAGATAACAAGAGGCACAGTTCTCTCTCGTGAATATCCAGGAGTCAAATACTAAGCAATGTTGTTCTTCAGCATGGAAATCACCAATAATAATACACTATTTATTCCCTCTACCCACAAATAATGCACAGAGTTCTCTGGAACTTTAAAAATTATTGAAAGTTAAAAAGTGAATATATATGTTATTTAGAATACCTTTGTCAGAAACATTGAAATAAATTATAAAATTGATTTTTCCTGTATAGGTCTCACTTTATTCAGGTCCTCATAAACTAGCAAGCCCTTTAAAACCTTTACAAGCACTCAGACACCCAGGGGGAAAGACTGGCAGAAAAGCAGAGTCTTGGTATTTGTACCTCTGTTTCCCTAGCTATTATGTAAATACACTCCTTCCTCTGGGAATCCATTTCCCAGTCACTCATCTGCAAAATTCAGTGGCAATCTCTAAACTTGAAATCTACATCCCTTGAATATTCAGATTCCTGACACAAGGTTAAACTAAATGGAGTCTCGATCATTGGCCTGTCTGAATACCTTTCCAACTACTCAACTGAAGCTTTGTAATAACTTTCCCTGCCAATCACTCCTTTGCCCAGCACTACATGTACATTTTAAGGACATCAGCAATTTGGAAAGAAAGTGAAGGTGAATGAAAACCTGTTTTGTGCCACAGATTCATGTATTCTAACAATTTCCACAGTCTGTTTCACTAGTCTCTAATCCATTCCTGCATCGCAGAGATGAAAACAGGCAAAATACAAGCTATTAAGACTTCCTCTAAATTTTGTATTAATATGCCTTTATAGAGAGCTTTTAATATTCTGTGTCCTTCATTCCTGTTTTGTGCTCATCAAACTAATCATAAACCCTAAGATTTTGGTCTCTTTTTTAAAATGCTTATTCCTACCCAACACAGTGTTGTTACTCTGGGTAAATACTTTTATAGCCCTTTCCTTCACTAGTTAAATTTTGATCCTCTACCACTGTGTTCACTTAAAAATTCTAGTCTTGTCCTCTTTAGTTGGGTTCCTATAGTCAATCTTCAATCTATTATTTAAAAAATCACCTTAAAAATGATAACCAGAAAATGTACTGAGCTCAGAATTAAGAAACTGGAGTTTAAATCTCATTGTTGTCATTGTTTGTACCCAGAAAACTCCCTTTAATATATTTAAGTTTCAGGTACATCCTCAAAACTATCATTTGGCTGGCATGTAGAACACATGCTGAAAGACTAGAAGGTTTCTAAAATTCCTTAAAATTCTGAAATTTCTAAACTTTTGATCTGTCAAAAGAAAAAAAAATATTCAATTGACAAAATAAAACAGAAACACAAAGAGAACAAAACAGAAAATACAAATAGAAATTAAATAAAAGGTTATAGTCATAAAAAAGGAAAAAAAGTATAAAAGTAAAAGTCTTCATAAAATTGTTAGGGGTAGTAATTGAAGAGAAACTAACTGGAAAATCAGGAAGTAGAGAAATTAGAATGTCCTCTAAGGATTAATATAAGTAATACAACATTGTCTAAATAATGTTATTCATAACTTTCAGTAAAATAATTTCTCTACAGCACTTGCCTGATCTTCTTGTTTATTAGAAACCATGAGGCCATAGCTCTGTGAGATTTTCCATAAAAGCTTTTGATATATTAAGAAAAAATCCTGATTACTAGTGGAACTGTCAATATCAGGACAAAATCTTGGACTACAACCTGGCTTATCAGGTAAAATATAAATCAGAATTAACACACAACTGCCTTTGACTTTCTAAATTGATGATACACAATTTGAAAGTTAAAATGTGAATATATGTGTTATTTAGAATACATTTGTCAGACACATTGAAATAAATTGTAAAATTTATTTTTCCTGTATATGTCCCACTTGGTATCAACCTGTACAGTGGAACAACACAATGGAGTTGTCAGCCAGGTAAGACTACAGTCTAAACACAGGCCTGAAACTTATTAATTACACAAATATGGGACAAATAGTCAACCTCTATGAATGACAGCTCTTTATTAGTAATTAACAGATTATAATAGCACAGATACTTTCAAAGTGCTTATAAGATAACTTTAGGAAACAAGTGTTAAATGAATGTGGTATCTG
>NW_026006653.1:0-4711 GCF_001458135.2 Marmota marmota marmota
AAAAAAAAAAAAAAAAAAAAAAAAAAAAACTCTAGGAAAATACAGTGATAGGAGATGGTAATTTGAAGAACGGTCTTCCCAGCTTTTTTTTCCAAACACCAACTACTGGAATTTGGTTTTAACTCATTTTTAAGCTTATTTTGAGAAGCAGGTATTGATCTACACAAAAGATTAATTTACAATGGGCAGTTCTTATCCTTGCTTGGTCCAAATTCCACTGACTCTTATGTCTCTATCCTGGTGTTTCTAATTTTATTTGTATGGCAAGAAATGTCAATGGGGCAAAATTTAGAAAAATTAACTTTTTTGATATTTACAACAACAGAGAGCAACATCTATTTTTTCCCCATAATAATTTCTATCTCAAATATGTAACTCTAGAAGGGCACATTTTCATGGAAAAATATGCTAAATTCTATGTCAGGGGAAAAAAAGCAACCTTAGCACTCACTGTAACAGTACCCAGTATGAGCACAAAATAGGCAATAGGTCAGCACAAAACAGAGGTACAGATTTGCCCTTTGGGTAGAAGTTGGAATAGGTAGAGGATGTTAAATTAAAGGCCAGAGTTGGGCAGATTTTGTTTTCAGGTTTGCCTTTACTTAAGCTAACAAGCCTTCTAGCAGACATTACCTATTAAGCCAAACATCATATTCCTATTTTTCTTGCCATCAATTGGTTTAAGAGTGTTCTGACTCAAGGAGATGTGAGTAGCTCTAGGAAAACTAACAGAAATAAATATGACTCAAAAGTGGTGACAGTACCAAAATAGACCAGATGTCACCAATAGGATCCTGTTTAAATAATGGTTGGCTTGTAGTTACCAGTAGAAACAACAACAGTAATATATAGTTACTGAAATGAGAATAGAAATATCATAAAATGGTTTCATTTTAAAATCTATAAGGTATATAAAAATATAACAAAAATTTGCAATTTTTCTTTGTGTGATGACTATATTAGTCTGTTAGAATTTTATCTCTTTTATATAAGTTAAACATAAATTTATTGCACAAACAAAAAATTGGTTAGGAAGATATTTAAAAGTTAAATTTCACATCCTCATTTCTTCCAAAGTATTATGAATATTTTACTGGATGAGTTACTGGGAAAAAAAGAAAACTTTCTTGAACAGAGATGTTTAAAATAAAATCCTCGAATATGGAAAGTAATTATTGCTACTTTTCTTTACAATGCCATATGCTATCTTAATGTGAGATAATTATAACAAGTCATGGGGGAAATTTTGTACAATTACATTTAATTAGTTCTAAAGGCTATTGTCTATCTCATCCTTTATCTCTGAATAATATTAGCAGAGAGATTTTTATCTGGAGATGTACCTGTGTAAATTTTCCCCACTCAATGGGAATTGCCACAAAATAACAGATTAGATCATTGTTCCTCCTTTTATATAATATACTATTTTAGTAATGTCTGTCAAATACTAATAAAGCTAAATCTCAATAGTATGAGCAAGATAAAATGAAAACTATTAATAAAGTGAGTTCATCAGAGCTATTACACTTACGTGTATTGGAAAAAGCCAAAGTATAAAGGTTACAGCTTCACAAGATTGTATTATAAAATCCATCATGTTTATATGAAATATTTGAGAGTGATCAAGTAATATTTAAAAAAATGCTTACAGATTCTAAAACCATGGATATCAATGGACATAGAAGAAATGACAGGAAGCAGAAAAATCATTTATTTATCTGTTACAGTGACACTTTGGGTGCAGAAATTTAAACTTCATTCATTGACATTTTATAATTGTGTTTGTTGTCAAGTAAATAAATACATTATCTAATTAGTGAAGCATTTTGTAATGCACAATCCTAATGAAAAAGTACCTATGTTCAGTATGTACTTAGTGGAAACCAAGATGGGGAAGTAATTCAACCGAGAGCAGCTGAGGATTAGCCTGTGTGAAGTGGGAGTTGTGGGCAGCAAGACATGATCAGGGTAAAGAACAGTCCTGTATTAAGGACTAGGAATATTTCCCTCTCAGATGTCAGCTAATAAGAGACATTTAGAATTGACATGTTTCCCACCAACCAATGTATATCACAAATTATCTCCAACATATAAATGTACAACGGTGTTCACTGGCTCAGTTTCAAACTCTCTCTGAAAAGATCAGTGTCATAGGAGTTGAGGGCACATACTCAAAGCCAAATTCTGGTACCATGTTTAAAAATTTCAAAGCACCACTTGTTAGATTAAGACAAGTGAGTTTCATCCTTGAGCAAACAATTGGCCACAAGCAAACTCCCTGTTTGAGTGGTAGGTGGCCTTGCTATTTCAAAACCATACTCCTTGATTTTGCCCCTCTGTAATTCAACTTCTTAACTCATCAGGCTGTTCTCATTCAAAAAATTACCCATGGCTACTGAATCCCTCTCTCTATGTCTCTGAGAATAGCCACTCATAACAATTTGTAAATATTTGCTACATATCATGTGAACGGTTTTTTAGATGGAATGGAGTTGCAACTTAACCAGAACTAAGATGAGACATTCATGTCTCCTGTCATGGTGTTCCTATAGCAATCTTCCTTTCCTTTAGAAAGAAATCAAATGGCAGAATCCATGTGAAATTATAAGAGGAGGTGAGTCAAATATTTACCATAGTTGTACTTTCTTAATGCAGGTGTAGCAATGTAGGGGCAGGGGATATTTATCTTAACATAAGAAACAGAATTTCATTATACAAAGGATATGTACATGGGAAAAAATACCTGGCTAAGTTTTAAGGTCTGAGAATAGAACCCAATCACCTGGTGCCAAAAACTCCTAGGTGGGCCTATATGGGAAATGAAGACCAAAATATTGGTCATGTATAGGAAGGAAAAATCAGAGAAGGGAAAGAGGACCAAGATCTGGTCTTTTTATGGGTGAAAAATCCAAGAAAGGTTTGGTGATGAAGTAATCAGAATATCATTGATTAAGGATTAAAATACCAAAATTTCTGCATTATATTTTAATATTGTTTAATGGAATATTTGGACTCAGTGAATGCAAATCTTAATTATACATTTTAGTCAGCTTAGAAACTGCCAATATTTCTATATCCTAAATCTCTATCAAAACATATAATACTTGTATCACCCCCAGAGACCCTTGTGCCCTTCACAGACATTTCCTCCAACAAACATATCCAGGAAGTCATCTGAGTTTAGTTATTTTGCCACATAGACCAAGATTGCCTGTTACAGAATTCCTTGTAGATGAAATCTTGCAGGACATACATGTTCATGCCTGGCTGCTTTAACTCAGGGTGATGTTCTGAGGTTGATATATGTTGTGGTGATTGTCATTATTTTTTCCTCTTTTTATTGGGTGGTACTTCCTCGTATAATTGTAACAAACAATTGTTTGTTTATTGTTGGTCCTGTTGACGTTTGGGTTTGTTTTCAACTTGGACTTTTGTAAATAGAATTGGTACAGAAATTCTTGTATTATTACATTGACCATATAGCTTACATTCTCCTGGTTGAATACCAACCAGGAAGAATTGCTAAGTCATATGGCAGATTTAAGTCTGATTTACTTAAAAATTAAAAAAAATATATTAAAAGATGTAAGACTTTGGTCAAAAAAAGGTGCTACTTTACATACAAACAGCCTATGGACATTCTGTTGTACTGTATCCTTAATAATATTTGAGATCTCTCTAAAGTTAGCCACTGTAGTGACTATTACTTTGATTTTAATTTGCATTTCCCTAAGGACTACTGATGTAAAGAAATTTTCCATATACTTTGTAGGCATTTGACCTTTTTGTTTTAAGTGCCTATCAAATTTGGCCATATTGTTATTGGGTTTGTACCCTTCTTCTTATAGAGTTATACAAGTTGTGAAGATATTCTGAAAACAGAAACATTTAGTGTACAACATTTTCTCCTAGTCGCTTTTTTGAATAGTGTTTTTAAGGTGTTTTCTTACTTATAGGAATACTTTTTAGTTTTAGTGTTAGGTATTAAGAATATTCTGTTAAATTATTCCTGAATATTTTAGTATTTTCTGAGAAATGAGTTGCTTATTTTTTGTTTAATTTGAAGATTATTTTTGGCATATATACATGTATGGGCACCTAAAGAGAAACATACATACATTTTATATACACGACAAGCATACATATGTATACGACACAAGTATATCACATTTTATATATATTTATGTAGTTTTGGCAATGCATATCTTTCAAATAATCTGCTCATTTAAACACAGTTGTTAAATGCATTTGCATAAAATTATATAAAATATCTTCCTATTTCTTTGTTATCTCTGTGGTTATGATATTTCCTCTTTCATTACAATATTTCTCACTCTATTGACCTTTTTTGTGTTTCCTACTTTCTGAATTTTTGCTCAGGTATTTATTATTTCTTATATGTACTTTGGCTTCAATTTCCTCTCCATTTTGCTTCTTTAGATGGAAACTTTTATCACCAATTTTATAGTTTTATTTTCTAAAATAAATGCTTAAAAATGTCCTCCAAGCACCCGTAGAACCACTTCTCACAAATTGCTACTATATTTGTTCTTATCATTTCCTGGATTTCTTTTAGCTACTGATTTCCAATTTGTTAACCTAACAGTCAAATAACAAACTCTAGAATTTCAATCTTCAAAATGTATAGAGGCACTTTGTACTTCAGTGGAAAACATTCCATGTGAACCAGAAAAGAGCATGCTATAGAAGG
>NW_026006654.1:0-4711 GCF_001458135.2 Marmota marmota marmota
GAGTTTCTCTCATGGACAAAATATAAACCCCAAAGGCACACTCCCAATGACCCGTCTCTTCTAACCATGCCCTCCGTGCTCAGCTAATTAATCCCCTGAGAGATTACACTAATTAAGTTAAGGCTCTCATAATCCAATCATTTCACCTCTAAACCTTTTTGCATTGTCTTACACAGGAAGTTTTTTGGTACACTACATATTTTTTTTTATTTTTTTAATGTTAATTCTATTTGCATTTCAATTATTAATACACCATTATATCATAATTTATCATATGTCTGATTATATATAAGGTATGTTGACACCAAATTCACATCTTCATACATGTATTTTGTATAGTGATGAAGGTCTCCTTTCACCATCCGTGCTATTCCCCTTCTCCCTCCTTTTCCCTCCCACCCCTATTCCCTATTTAGAGGTAGTCTTCCTCCCTTGCTCTTCCTCCCAACCCCATTTTGAGTCACCACCCTTATATCAGAGAAGATACTCGGCATTTGTTTTTTTGGGATTGGCTAACTTCACTTAGCATAATCTTCTCTAATGCCATCCATTTCCCTGCAAATGCCATGATTTTATTCTTTTTTATTGCTGAGTAATATTCCATTGGGTATAAATGCCACATTTTTTTTTATCCATTCATCCACTGAAGGACATCTAGGTTGGCTCCACAGTTTAGCTATTGTGAATTGTGCTGCTAAAAACATTGATGTGGCTGTGTCCCTGTAATATGCTGTTTTTAGGTCCTTTGGGCATAGTCTGAGAAGAGGAATAGCTGAGTCAAATGGTGGTTCCATTCCCTGTTTTCCAAGGAATCTCCATACTGCTTTCCAATTTGGCTGCACCAATTTGCAGTCCCACCAGCAGTATATGAGGGTACACTACATATTTAAACCATAGCATTACCTGTGACTGGATTAGCTCTTGTTGCCTTGAACAAATTGTCAATCTTACCAAATTTTCAATTCTCCCACTTTCCTTGGATAATTGACTATTACCTTCCAAACTAAAGCTTTCCCTTCCTCTCAATTTGGCATCACTGAGAACAAAAATCTACCTACCTGATGATCTTACTGAGACTTTGGGTTGCCTTGTAGCTAGCTGGCTTTTGAACATCATTATCTAAAGATCTGTGACTTGATATGTATCTTTAAGGACTCATCATTACAGAAGCCCATATATGGACTTGATTTACTCTTGCATAAGTCACTATCTAGGCCACTAAGTAAATGCAATGAAATACTCAGGTCTTGCATGTGAATTAACAAACACTGGAAAGTATCATCAAGAACATCAACTTCTTAACTGTAAGAAACTCAACAAGCAATGCTGCATAATTAAAAGATTTTCATTTATTGAGTCTGGAACCCATTGAACTGAACACTCTCAGGATTCAACTCCTGGATTTTTAATCCATTCCTTTATATTAATATTACTTCTTTAAAGATGCCTAGCCTCCAGGACTCTTATACAAGTTATCCTTGCCACTACCTCTCAACAGGGATGTTAAGCAAAGTTTGCAAGAGGCTGTTATTTTGGACTAGCCTCCTATACTGGGCACTAACAGACCAAACCAGAGCAGGATTTGGTCACCTGTGCTAAGTGTGACATCATCATACTGAACATTGAAACCAGCCAACTTCCTAAATTATAGGAGATTTCAGTCAACCTGAATCAGCAAAATAGAGACACAGAAGTCCCCTCTGTTTTAATCTTATAAGGAAAGTAAACTGAGACAACAAATGCACTCATTGTTTTCTGTTTCTGCTTTCTACATTTCCTTTTATGCCTGTAAAGCAAACTCCTCTGTTCAGATCATTGGAATGCTCATTCTATTTTAGAGAATCAACAGATGTCTGATTCTAAAATCAAAATAAAATATCAGATCTTTAAATTAAACTTGTCGCAGTTCTGCTCTTTTGATTTTGTATATACCATACTAACAAGAATCCTCACAATATTATTTCTTAGGCCCTAGTTCACTTTACTCAGGAGACTAAGGGTCATCTCCAGGTTGTCTGGCAATGAATAAAATTAATTAGTTTTAGACAAAAAGGAGGATGGACTAAAAATGTTGACTTTATCCAAGACTTGTATTTCCAGAAAATATCTAAAGTAAAGAAATTTCACCAGCTTTTCATTTTCTCAAATCTACCACTGTTTGGAGTAATGAAAAACAACTTACTGAAGAGAATTGCTGACCCCATATGACTTAGATAAGATTCACCACCTACTCTTCTTTGGGACTCCCATAAGACTTGCCAGTTACTTCCTTGTTCACCTGTGACAAGGCCAAACACAAACCTTTCACATTTTGCTTGAATCTGTTGACAAAGCCAGACACCTCTAGAGAAATGCCCAGTCTTTGTCTCCTGCATGGTTACCTAAGATTACAACTGCTGGTTCTCCCAGAAACTAGCTGGGCACAGAGATAAAACTGTCTTGCCTAAATAACAGACTTTCCTTGATTGCAAAACAATAAAGTGGTAAATCTCCATCTGTAACTTGTCTACTCTTTCCTGAAAATGTTTAAAGCAAAGACACTCAGCAGAGACAGCTCTGATCTTCTGATCTAAGAGAATCACCCATTTGCAATAGCCCGAATAAAATCATCTGCTTAATTTTCTGGTGCGTCTTGTCTTAGACAGTATGAAGAATGATCCCTGTGTGTCATGGAGAGTAGGTGCCAACAGGTGCCAGTGGAAGTTGCAATTC
Organism: Marmota marmota marmota; assembly: GCF_001458135.2. NCBI lineage: Eukaryota > Metazoa > Chordata > Mammalia > Rodentia > Sciuridae > Marmota > Marmota marmota. The sequence goes on from NW_026006654.1 coordinate 2,713, forward strand.
TTTTTTCTTGTCACTTTCCAGATAAATTAAAGAGAAAAATTAAAGAGATGGTTGAAGAACCATATTAATATTTTCTTTTAACATAATTTTTACTTCAGTGATATGGAAAGTAGGCAATTTTAAGTTTTTAAAAGCAGTTTATATTGCTTAGGTATAGTGACTTTACCTCTCTTCCAAACAAATAACTATTTTTCTATTCTTACATACTACTTATTTAGTGAATGTCTGTGCATTTTCAAAAATAGGCTGGCCACTCTGACTGAGTAGGGGAATTGGGGAAGTGAGAAATTCACATTGGCTGGGCATCTAGTAAGTACTAGGCCTGCACTAGACATCTGCATTTATTTGCTCCTTTTAACCACCTGTGTAAGGTAGGTATTGTTTGCATTTTAAAGATAAGGAACTAAGGCTCAGAGATGCTAATATTCCACCCAGGATCACGTACTGAGCGACTGAGTGAGCTTTATGCTTTCTCAATATCTTACATACCTTCAGATCTACTTCTTCAGAAAGCAGTAAACATTTTGTGAATTTTAGAATTCACCCCTTAAAGCAAAGATAGAAGGTGTCTATGCCTCCTACCCTTATAGTATGTATATTGTCAAAACCTATTAAATATTACAAAAGCTTCTCATTGTCTTCTCCAACATCAGTCTGGGCTTGACTGTGCAAGTCCATGTCCCTCCTCCCTCCTGCCCCCATGTTTCCCTTCTACTGTTCTGAAGGAGAGCTACTCCAGTCCTGCCAACATGTAGCCAAACATTTGGTTTATTTCTAACACTGACACTTTCACTAAATAATAAATGGAGAGGAAAAAACAATCAGCTTTATATGCTAGTGGTGATTATAAACTGAGAAACTTCAAATATTTAACAGGGCCAGCAGTCTGGAAGTTAGAAACAGTTTCCCCAAATCGGCAAAATAAATAATTTCTCTTTATTTGTTTGAGCCCATAATAATTTTCCAACTCACCTCAGTGCTTGCTTCATGCAATCAGTCTTAACATAAAAAACAAACAAACAAAACAACAACAACAACAACAACAACAACAAAACTGTAATTCAATGACTCCTGGTTGTGTAGCCTGAAAATTTGTGTTCGGTGTGACCATTAGCTAGTTTATCTGACTTTAGATAAGACATTTTACGTTCTATCAGACAGTATGTCTAATTTTCTTATAGACATTTATACGTTCTAAGAAAAAAAAAAAAGCTTTTATGGTAATACAAATGCAGCCTTCTCAGATTGGTAGAATGTTGCAGGAGAAAAGTAATCACCATAGATGTTTCATAATCAGGGAAGGAAAACCAATTTTGAAAAAATGGCAATACTTAAATAAGTTTAAAAAAATGTACAATTTCCAAAGTACTTATGTGATTTTTTTTAAATATTGAGAGAAAAGTATTTGTTTAGGTATAAAGAGGCATACATAAATGTGCAAAAGTAATTAAGTTTTCTTCTTCTTTTAGAAATAAAATACAATTCAAGGAAATGCTGACACATGTTTCAGGAAGCCAGATTGGGGAGCTCGGCGATATTAGATGCTCCTGGCGCCATCTAGTGAAATACACAAGTAATAGCATCCCTATACCTGCTCAGTTTACTGTGCTCTGAACAACATTCACTTAAAGTAAGACATTTGTTCTAAGATTCCAAGGAAAATCCATGTATAACCTTGATGTGACTTTAACATCATTTAAATAATGAGATATAAATCTCGCTGACCATTTCAATATTACCTTTATCCTTGAAATGTTTATCAATCTCTGGTACAATTTTCCCTTCAAATATATATATATATATATATATATATATATATGTTTATTTATTGGTTGTTCAAAACATTACAAAGCTCATGATATATCATCTTTCATACATTTGACTCATTTGGGTTATGAACTCCCATTTTTACCCCAAATACAAATTGCAGAATCACATCGATTACACACTCACATTTTTACATAATGGCATATTAGTGACTGTTGTATTCTGCTACCTT
>NW_026006655.1:0-4709 GCF_001458135.2 Marmota marmota marmota
ATTACCTCCAAGTATCAACAAGATTAAATGAAAAAAGAAAAAGAAAAAAAAAAAAAACCTTTGCTGAGATTCCAGTAAACAGGGAGTTCTATGGAAGTGTTGCAAACGCATTGAAATGAAAGTGTATATTCCTCACCTCTGCTTAGGGCTACTTCAACAGGGAACAAAGCATAGACATAACACTGAGAATAATTGAGTGAGTCAAGTTTGAAGCAGTTATCAAAAACCATGTTTGATTTAGAGTTCCAAATGCATGTATCCTTATAGGAAAAAACAAAGTGAAACCTAAAAATTCAAAGTGTTTTGGCAAACAAATACTTAAATATAGAAGAAGGAAATCTGGAGGATCAAGTGCGAATGAACTAGCAAATATTCCTGCTAAGTATCACCAAGATCAGTTGAAAAAATATTTTTTGAGATTCCAGTAAACTTGGATTGCTGTGGAAGATTTCCAAATGCTTTCAATAGAAAGTGTTATTTCCTTGATTCTGCTAAGGGCTACTTTACAGAGAATAAATCAGAGAACACATTGAGAACTAATTGAATTAATCAAGTTTCAAGCAACTAGCAAAAACCGTGTTTGATTTAGAGTTCCAAATGCATGTATCCCTAAATGGGAAAATGAAGTGAAACACAAAATTCAAAGTGTTCCTGCAAATGAACTCTTCAACCTAGAAGAATGAAATTTGGGGGACGAAGTGCAAATGGAGTTCCAATTAATCGCTCCAAGTATCAACAAGATCAGGTGAAAAAATCTTTGCTGAGATTCCAGTAAACTCAGAGTTCTGTGGAAGATTTATAAATGTTCTCAAATGTAAGTATATTTTCATTGCCTCGGCTTAGGGCTACTTCAACAGTGAACAAAGCATAGAGAGCACACTGAGACCTAATTGAGTGAGTCAAGTTTCAAGCAGCTAAAACAAATCATGTTTGATTTAGAGTTCCAAATGTATGTATCCCTGTAGGTTAAAACGAAGTAAAGCCTAAAAATTCAAGGGTTCCTGCAAAGAAACTCTTCCACCTAGAAGGACAAAATGCAGGGGACCAAGTTCAAATTAAGACTTACCATTCTGTAAAAATATCAACAAGATTGGGTGAAAAACTATTTGCTGAGATTCCATTAAACTCTGAGTTCTGTGGAAGTTTTGCAAACACATTCAAATGAAAGTGTATTTTCTTGCCTCTCCTTAGGGCTACCTCAACAGGGAACAAAGATAGAGTGTGCACTGAGAACTAATTAAGTGAGTCACCATTCAAGCAGCTACCACAAATTGTATTTGATTTGGAGTTGCAAATGCATGTATCCCTATAGGAAAAAATGAATGTAACCTAAAATTTCAAAGTTTTGTTGAAAATGAATACTTCAACCTAGAAGTATGAATGAAGTACCAATCATTCCCTCCAAATATCAACAAGATCAGGTGAATAAACGTTTGCTCTGATTCCAGAAAATTCAGAGTTCTGTGGAAGCATTGCAAATGCATTCAAATGAAAGTGTATTTGCCTCGACTCTGCTTAGTGCTACTTCAACAGGAACAAAGAATAGAGAGTGCACTGAGAACTACTTCAGTGAGTAAAGTTTCAAGCAGCTAGCACAAACTGTGTTTGGTTTACAGTTAAAAATGCATGTATCCATATAGGGGGAAATGAAGTGAAACCTAAACGTTAACAGTGTTCCTGAAAAGTGCAGGTGAAAAATATCTTTGCTGAAATTCCAGAAAACTCAGATTTCTGTGGAAGCTTTGAAAACACTTTCAAATTAAAGTGTTTTTTTTTCTCATCACAGCTTATTGATACTTCAACAGGGGAAAAAAAGCATACAAAGTGCACTAAGAAGTAATTGAGTGAGTTAAGTTTCAAGAAGCTTGCACAACCCAGGTTTAATTTTCAGTTACAAATGCATGTATTTCTATAGGGGAAAATAAAGTCAAACCTAAAAAGTCAAAGTGTTCCTGCAACAAATGCTTCAATCTGGAAGAATGAAATTTGGGGACAAAGTGCAAATGGGGAAATGATTATTCCCTCCATGTATCAAGAAATCAGGTGAAATAATATTTGCTGAGATTTCATTAAACTGGGAATTGTGTAGAAGCTTTAAAAATGATTTCAAATGAAAGTGCAATTTCCTTGCCTCCACTTAGGGCTACTTCAACAGGGAACAAAAAATAGAGAGTGCAATGAGAACTAATTGAGTGAGTCAAGTTCAAGCAGCTAGCAAAAACCATGTTTGATTTAGAGTTTCAAATGCATGTATCTCTAAATTAAAAAATTGGAGTGAAACCTAAAATTTTTTTTGTTCCTGCAATCAAATGCTTCAACCAAGAAGAACAAAATTTGGGGGATCAAATGCAAATGGAGGACCAATCATTCCTTCCAATTATGAACAAGATCACGAGAAAAAAATCTTCACTCAGATTCCAGTAAACTCAGAGTTCTGTGGAAGCTTTGTAAATGCTTTCAAATGAAAGTGTATTTTCCTCACCTCCACTTATGGGTACTTCAACAGGGAACAAAGCATAGAGAGCAAATTGAGAACTAAGTGAGTGAGTCAAATTTCAAGCAGCTACCACAGACCGTGTTTTATTTACTGTACTGAAGCATGTATCCCTAAAGAGGAAAATGAAGTGAAACCTAAAAATTTAAAATATTTCTGCAAAAAAACACTTCAGCCAAAAATTATGAAATTTGGGTGACCAAGTGTGAAAGCAGTACTGATAAGGCCCTCCAATTATCAACAAAAATTGGTTGAAAACATCTTTTCTGAGATTCCAGCAAACTTGGAGTTCTTTGGAAGCTTTGCAAATGCTTCCAAATGAAAGTGTATATTTCTAACCTCTGCTTAGGGCTGCTTCACCAGGGAACAAAACAAAGAGAGCACACTGGGAACTAATTGAGTGAGTTAAGTTTCATGCAGATAGCACAAACTGTGTTTGCTTTAGAGTTCCAAATGCTTGTACCCCTATAGGGGAAATGAAGTGGAACCTAAAAATTTAAAGTGATCCTGCAAACAAACTCTTCAACCTAGAAGAATAAAATTTGGGGACCAAGTAAAAATCTAGAAATGATCATTCCCTCCATGTATCAACAAGATTGGGTGAAATAATATTTGCTGAGATTCTAATAAACTCGGAGTTCTGTGGAAGCTTTACCAATGATTTCAAATGACAGTATATTATCCTTGCATCCACTTAGGGCTACTTCAAAAGGAAACAAACCATAGAGAGCACACTGAGAACTAATTGAGTGAGTCACGTTTGAAGCAGCTAACACAAACCATGTTTGATTTAGAGTTCAAAATGCATATATCCCTAGAAGGAAAAACAGAGTGAAACCTAAAAATTCAGTGTTCCTGCAATCAAATGATTCAACCTAGAAGAACGAAATTTGGGGAACCAAATGAGAATGGAGTACCAATCATTCAGTCCAAGTATCAACAATATGGGGTGAAAAAAGCTTTGTTGATTCCAGTAAAGTATGAGTTCTGTGGAAGCTTTGCAAATGCTTTCAAATGACAGTGTATTTTCCTTTCTTCTGCTTAGTGCTACTTAAACAGAAAACAAACCATTGAGAGCAAACTGAAAACTAAAGGAGTGAGTCATTATTTAAGCAGCTACCAGAAACTGTGTTTGAATTGGAATTACAAAGCATATATCCTTATAGGGGAAAATGAAGTAAGACCTAAAAATTCAAAGTGTTCCTGCAAACAAATTCAATTTGTAATTGAAAATGAACACTTCAACCTAGAAGAATGCAATTTGGGGGGCCAGGTGCAACTGGAATATCGATCATTCCTTCATGTATCAACAAGATCAGGTGAAAAAATATTTGCTGAGTTTCCAGTGAACATGGAGTTCTGTGGAAGGTTTGCAAACACTTTCAAATGAAAGTGTTGTTTTGTTTTTCTTGGCTCTGCATAGGGCTACTTCAACAGGGGGAAAAGCATAGAGATGGTACAGAGATCTAATTGAATTTGTCACATTTCAAGCAGCTAGCACAAACCTTGTTTGATGTAGAGTTCCTACTGCTTCTATCCGTATAGGGGAAAACAAAGAGAAATCTAAAAATTCAAAGTGTTTCTGTAGATGAATGTTCCAACATAGAAGAATGAAGCTTAGAGGGTGACTGGAGTGCTGAACATTCTTTTGAAGTATCAACAAGGTCGGGTGAAAAAATATTTGCTGAGATTCTAGTAAACTCAGAGTCCTGTGGAAGATTGGCAATGCTTTAAAATGAAAGTTGTGGTGTTTTTGTTGTTGTTGTTCGTTTGTTTATTGGTTTTTTTTTTTTTTGTCTCTGCTTAGGGCTACTTAAACTGGGAGAAAAGCATAGAGAGAAGACTGAGAACCAATTGAGTCTATCATGTTTCCAGCAGCTAGCCCAACCCTGTTTGATTTAGAGTTCCAAATGCTTCTATCCCTAAAGGGGAAAACGAAGTGAAACCTAAAATTTCAATGTATTTCTGCAAATAAATGTTTCAACCTATAAGAAAAAAAATAATTGGGAGGGCAAGTGCCACTGCAGTATCAATCATTCCTTCAAAGTAACAAGATCAGGTGAAAAAAAATATATTTTCTGAGATTCCAGTAAACTCAGAGTTCTGTGGAAGCTTAGCAATGGCTTTCAAATGAAAGTGTTTTTTTTTCTTTGCCTCTGCTTAGGGCTACTTCAACAGGGAGCAAAGCATACAGAGCACACTGAGAACTAATTGC
>NW_026006656.1:0-4707 GCF_001458135.2 Marmota marmota marmota
GTTGTTTAATTAAACAAAAAGGGGGAGATGCTGAGAGCCAGACTGCGGCAGTTCATATTGTATTTCTGTACCTAATGGATTAAATGGGCCTTTTTGGTTATTTTGCCCCTGTATCATATGGCTTCTATAGGATATGTTCCAAGTTTCCTAAAGTATAGGCTTATTAAATAAACATAACTAAAACTTTGTAAGTAGTCATCATTTAGATAAAATATGCCTATGACTAATTTTAAAAAGCATTTTGTTCAGCATTTTCACCTTCATGTGGGAACAGCTGCTAACTTTTGGTGTTGAAAAGGGAAAAGTGGGCTTTCATTTTAAGAGAGAAAAAATGATGTTCGGGATGATGACAGGAGCGAAGAGCATTAAGACATAATTCTATAATTCAAGCAGACTCATGGGAATCAAAGAAATTCTATGATGATCCAATTGCCTACTTAAAAGAGAGGAATTTTTGCCTCTTCTGTTCTCTCTAGGATAACTGGTATTATTCACTGGAATAAAATGTGGCTTTTAAGGAGAATGAAAGAGTACACTGAGCCTTTGCACTTAGTGTACTGTTTTCTGAGGTGTTTCTTTCACTTACTCCATTAGGGAAAAATAAATGACTCTGTTCCTTGGTGTCATGTATGGTCATGCGTGAGAACTTTATGTTCATCTTAGGAATATTTTGGCTAAAAGGCAACAAATGAATCCTTCAGCTTCTTTAAATTCTAGGGAGCAGAGCATCCTCTGACAACCAGAATAATGCTGAAAACAGTGCATGATGCTCCTGTATCTCAGGAGCCTTTCTCACTGAAGATGTGTTACATCACTCCCTTAGTGTAAATATTCTGCTCTGGAAATTATGACTGCTCTTTCACATTTGTGCTTTTGGTTGTAAACAAATCATTAATTGCTCTGTGGCACACCAAGGAAGATACAGGGGGTTGTTTCATGATATAAAGTATCCAGCACCACACCCAGAACATTCCCGTGATCAATAAATGAAATAATTATCTAAAAGCAGTAATAGGAAAGTCTGTCTGAACTTAGATTCCTCAGAAGCAGACTCTGATATGAGAATTTGAGAGCAAGTGATTTTTTAAGGACGGGCTGATTGGAAAGGTGGGGAAGAAGTGGGCAGTACATAAAAGCCCCAGTCTCATCCCTGGGGAGCTCTGGAGGATGAATGAAGCCTCAGAGCCTGTAGGCCTCAAGGCTGGGGAGTTAGCATGCTCCCACTCCTGGATGCCCACACTCCATAATCATTGGCTGCATGCTTCCTGTGGAGGAAGTGAGCTCCAGGAACATTTCAAAATTTAATCAATGTAAAAATTATCAAGGAGATAATTTGCATGCTTTTTTCCATACTAAGTTCTCAAAACTCAGTGTGTACTTTACATTCAAAACATATCTCAATTTGGACACTCAATTTTTATTCAAAATACTCAGTTCATATTTAGATTTCATAAAAATTACCATTGACAAAGTATTCACATACCCAAGATGTTTGAAGCATGCTTAACTGAATCAAGCATTTACTTTTATATTTACATTTAAATTAATTAACATGGAATAAAAAAAAATTCAGTTCCTCAGAAGCACTAGGCATATTTTAAGTGTGCAGCAGCCACATGTGGCCAGTCACCACTGAATTGCACAACACAATTCTAAAGCTACATAGAGGCAGTTGAGGTATCTGTGGCAAGATTTCCAGCAAGGATCCTGAGATAGATTTGTCAAGAATCAAGGGACATGAGAAGAGGTAAGAGGGAGGAGTGGACAGTATAGGAGATGGCATTGGCATCTTCTCAGGTTCAGAGCTAAGGTGTGTTGTAATCATCTCTTTGCAATAAATAGTTATTGGATGCCAACTATATATTAGGTACTTCCTTATGTGTTAGAGATATAGGACATGACTTTGCCCTTGTTTTCATGTTTGTGGCAAATGTGATGAGGGCAGGGGTGGAAGATTGGTTGTAAATATGTGTATTAGATTCAGGTTTGTGCTGTAACAAAATGGCACAAACTTGGTGACTTAAAACAACAGAAATCCAGTCTTGCAAAATTCTCATGTACCAATCTTAAATCTAAGTATTGGAAGGGTCTTGCTCCTTTCAAAGGCAAAAGATAAGAATCCCTCCTGGTCTGTTCCTAGCTTCTGATTCCCAGGCATTCCCAGGCTTATGGCAGCAAAAGTCCAATCTTTGCCTGTCTTCACATGGCCATATTGTCTCTCTGTGTTTGTGCCTGTGCTCCAATTTCCCTCTTATAAAAACACCAATCATGTTGGATTAAACACCTAATCCAGTTTGACCTCATCTTGACTATCTCCATAAAGACTATTTCCAGGTAAGGTCACATTCACAAGTATTGGGGGTTAATATTTCAACATATCTATTTTGGGGACAGAATTCAATCCACAACAACATGTAAACCTATAAAAAGTAGAAAGTGTTTAGAAAGTGTTTCATCAAAAGAAGGCAAGGCAGTGGGATTGAGTGACAGGTATGAAGTGGGTTGGTGCTAAATCTTATAGGAGGAGCAATAAAATGAAGGAGGAAAGGAGAGACACACAATCTCTGTCTGCCAGTTGGGCCAGAGGTGCCAAACAGGCTGACAGATTCACTTGTTCACAGTTCTGTCTAATTCTATGTGAAGATTCTGGTAGGGGAGTTGGCAGTTCTGGGGAGTTAGGTGTTCCCTGTGGTCCCTGGGAATCACTATTTCTCCATTGCTCTTTCTCCAATTCCTTATTGAAACCTGTGAATTGGCAATTGTCATGAGCAAGGGTGAACTTGTCAGCCAACATTGTATCTCCCCTGAATGCACAATAACCTAAGAACAACTCTGAAGGTAGCCAAGACAACTTGGTCCCAGACCAAGTCCCATGAGACGTGGTCAAGTGGGTATGGACCTGGATTGTTGGTAAGTGTTGTCAACACCCTTATAATCATAATATCACCTCTCAGGCATTTTTTCCTTCCTTCTCTTTGACTTGATCCTGATTTTATTCACACTTATAGCTCTACACTGTGGTTTGAGTCACATTGTACCAAATCTTAAGTCATAAAAGATGTTCATGGAAAAGAAAGAGGCCACAATACTAGGCTCTGAACTTTACTTTTCAATCAATTTTATTGTGACTCTGCAATTATTACCCTTCTCCATGGAATCAAATGCACAAAGATAAATTCAAAAATTAAAATAAAAAACCTCACTCCTCCAACACACACACACACATACACACACAAATTTCAAAATCTAAGCTAACCAAACAACAAATCAAACACAAAACAAAATTCAGAGATAAACTTTTCTGTTGTCCGTCTAAAGAACATTTCTGAAGTTAGCCTTAATTTTTCACTGTACACAGACATCCATTCCAGGTATACTAAGACTTAATTAGGAAAAAGTAAAATCTTCCTGGAAAAGCTAAAAACTATTCATAATCTTGACATGAATACCACCCCCCAATTCACTCCTCTTTAAAGCATAGCACTTATGTCAGAAACATGAAGTTAAAATATTGAGAAATCTTACTTCATCACAAAATAGAAGAAACCTTAAAGGCAACCCAAAATACCATAAGTAGTCCATGGCAAAAGCTGCAATGTATACAACAATAAAAAAATGGAGGTGGCTAATAGCTGTAATATGTAACTAGTCTTACAAATCAATAAAACAAAATATGAATAGGAAAATGGATAAAAGATAGATCAAAGAAGCAATTTTAAAAAAGCAGTTCAATAGCCAATACATACTATGAATATATGCTCAAGTCAATTAATAGTGAAAGAAATGCACACTTAAGTAATAAGATATACATTTTGAAATATCAGCTGGTAGAGACTAAGAAGTTTAACAATGCCCAGGATTGATAATGGTATGAAGAAAAAGGCCCTCTTACATGTTAGCAGTAGAAATCTAAATTCATACAAAATTTGGGGTGGACAATTTTAGCAACATTCATCACTGTAACTAATAGGCATATCTTTTGCCAAAGCAATATCCCTTCCAGAAATTTATCCCAACATTATAATGGAACAAGTAAACAAAGTTATTGGAAGTTTTAATGTGGCATTGTAATACTAAAAAATGGAAACAACTTCAGTGCTCAATACTAGGGAACTGGATAACTAAATGGGTATAGTTGTGTAGTGACATCTCATAACAGAATAAATCTATAGACATGGAAGTATACTCATGGTATGTTATGGGAGGTCCTCATTTTCTTAAATGAATCAAATGTTTAGTTAATACTGATTTCCTCTGGGAAGTAGAATTAAGGAATTAGAGATACTATTGTTTTTTTTTAAGGCAATGACAGGTAGTATTTAAAAGTCAGACTTCTGAAGTTAGACTGTGGAGTTTCAAAATTGGGCTCTACTATTTACTAGTTGCTATCTTTAGGACTATTTCTTAATATCTTTGAGCTTTTATTTCCTCATCTTTAAAAATAGGCATAGATACAGTATCTAGCTCACAGGGTCATTGTGAAGATTAATATGTGTATTGTTCCATTTCAGCACATTGTTAGCAAATAGCCATAGATTAATATATTTTACTTGTGATTTTTTTCTATGTGTCTCAAATTTTTATAACAGTAAAAGTACATATACAAAGTGGACAAAAAGGTCTGGAAACACAGGCAAATATATATATATATAAAGAGAGAGAGAGAGAGAGAGAGAGAGAGAGAGAGAGAGAGAGAGAGAGAGAGAG
>NW_026006657.1:0-4705 GCF_001458135.2 Marmota marmota marmota
TATATATATATATATATATATATATATAAAGGTCTATCAATAACTAAAAATATATTTATTAAAAAATCTTTCTCTTCTTTGTAGCTGCTACCTACAATTCATTTCCCAGATGGTCTGCTATTACATGTGGCTAGAGGATTGAATTGTAGCCAGGGTAAGGTGAGGCAAGGTGTTATGGTTTAGATATGAGGTGTCCCTCAAAAGCTTGTGTATGAGACAATGCAAGAAGACTCAGATGTGAAATGATTCAATGATGAGAGTTGTAACCCAATCAGTGGATTGATCCCCCAGTAGGGATTAACTGTGTCATAACTGAAGGCAGGTAGGTGGCTGGAGGAGATAGGTTACTGGGTTTGGGGTGTATTTATTTATACTTTGTCCCTGGTAAGTGGAGATCTCTCTCTCTCTCTCTTTCTCTCTCTCTCTCTCTCTCTCTCTCTCTCTCTCTTTCTTCTTCTTCTTCTTCTTCTTTCTTCTTTCTTCTTTCTTCTTTCTTCCTGTTGGACATGTCCTAAACTGTCCACACCCTTCTGCCATGCTATTCTGCATGATATTGGGCTCAGAGCAATGGCGTTTCCCATCTGTGAACTGAGACCTTTGAAACTGTGAGCACCAAATAAACTTTTCCTCCTCTAAAATTGTTCTTTTCAGATTTTTTTTTTGCCACAGCAATGAAAAAGCTGATTAAAACACAAGGGATATGGGCCACCTCCAATGTGCAGTTCTCTAGCTCTTTCTCCTTGGAGCTGGATGAGTATCTTTACAAGGACAATCTTGGAAATTGGCTATTGAAGATAGAAGAGTCTGGTGGGCCTTGGTACCTGAATAACTGTCTGGGTTACCACCCCACCTCGCCAACATTGACTAACATGGAATCACCTTAGACTGTTTAAATAAGAAAGAAAATATGCTTCTATTTTAAGTATTTTATAGTCTTACAGTTGGAGGGATATGTAATATAGCAGTTAGCCTTTCCTAACTAATATAGATATAAAAGTATTTAAAGAGCTAAAAGCATTTTTTATGAGGGAAAAAGACTTTATGACTGATAGGATATGGGAGTGATGGAGAAAGTTGTCACCAAAATCATTGACGAGAACAGTCTCAAATGTTACCTTGAGTTCAACCATTAAAAAGTTAACCAATAAACATTTTCTTTGTGACTGTATCAAAGTATTTTATAATAGTAGTGAAGATCATTAACACAGGGACAAAGACTGGGGATTTGGTTAGGCTAAAAAAGTAGACATCTACCTAAATTTAGCAAGACAGAGGTCAAGTTTGGGTTTTTCAAGATGGCAGAATAGAGGAGGTCACTTTCCTGACTGCTCTATGGTGTGAGACCAAGAAAGCAGACAGGCAGCTTCTCTGTAAGTTGGGTGAACAAAAACAAATGGGTGGGGTGACTTTATCAGAATTTAACACTGGACATTCAGAGCAGATTGGGGATGCAGGAGATTGGATATAAGAAAATAAGGAAGGAATTCTAAGCAGTACAACCACTGTTATGGCCAGGCCAGAAGCACCAGCCAGAGCAGTCCCTCTGTGAGCAAAGTGGAATTAAAGAAACCCGCATTTTTGGGAGGCCCAAGGCATGTCTTGGTATGGAGCGTTTAGAGATCAAGGACATTGCCTAACAAACCTGAAAGATGCACTGCACAATATCCTTGAGTGGGAAAGAAGCTGCCCTCTCTCCAGGCAGCATGTGGAGGATAAAGGAAGGAATCATTTTGCAGCTGCTGCATGGGGGCTGGCAGCTGAGGGAGCCAATTCCTGGCAAACCCAAGTTTGGCCCCAAATACAGACCCAATAAACACATACTGCACGACACAGAGTGTGCTTAAGTGACTAAGAGAAAATCAAACGAGGAGAGAAGTTTTCATAGGGATAACTGGTCACGGAAACCCACCTGGGTCTACCATCCCCCCTTTAATCCAGCTGCTTGCAAGACTAGCTGGGAGAGATGCATCTGGCCAGAAATTTGGAAGTGTGGAGGGAGGAGATATTGAGTTTGGACACTGACCCCAAGTCCAGGAAACATGGGGGCCACAGGTGAAGTAGAGAGCTAAAATTTGGCTTCTCCACCATGTGAGTGGAACCCAGGGGATATCCCTGGAGTAGTCTTCCAATGTAGACTGACAATTATGGGGCCCTTAAGGTACACGGATTTATTTAAGATCTCTAGACCAATTGGTATTCAGTGAAGAGCCTGGAGCCCTCCTAAGCCTAGTCTCTGCCCCCAGGAATTCTGCCTACAGGATTACCTCTCTCACTGAGGAATCCAGAAGTAAAGCATCAAGCTCCAGATGACCCCACCTAAAAATGCTGAGAAGCTAAGAATCATTTGAACTCCAACAGAAAGAATTCTATAACTTTTCACTGAGATTTTTTTCTTTCTTCTTTATTTATTCTTTCTTTCTTTTTAAAAATTTCTCTGTTTAATTATAACCTTAATCATGCATGAACATTTATATATACTCATATTTGTTTTTTCTCATTTCTAGCATTTTTGAAATCAGTTGTTTTTTTCATGGATCTGTGTCTTTGAGGACTAGGATGTTTTATTAGTATATTTTAGTTTTGTTTTGCATTCTTTTATTTTTATTTTTAATTTTTAAAAACTTTTACTTTACATTTTTTATTTACCTATTTCGCTTGATTGTCTCTCTTTTCTTCCACTAACAGCCAATCTCTATTATTCTCTTTCATGCTTCCTTTAATTTTTTTACTTCTTATCTTCCCTCATCCTCCTTCATAGTCATCACATCCTCTATCATTTCTGTTCTCCCCATGTCCACCATTTGAAATTGTAAACCTTTTTGCAAACTTGCTATTTTTATTGCAGGCAATATCTGATCATATTATTTCTGTTTATTGTGATAATTAACACTGTAGACATCATAGCAGGAACTATTTGGTTTAATGTGGTATATTGCTTGCATTGGTTGTTATTATCTTGTCTCCCCCTAAACAGTGAGGTACTGAAAACCTTCAGGGACACTATAAGTCCACAGGGTAGAAACTCTACTGCCTCAGATCCATACTGTTCAATGGATAGAAATACAAACAACATGAAAAAGCAAGGGAACAAGTCACCTCCAAATAAACCAAGATACTCAAATAATAGACTCCATTGACCCCACAGTGGAAGAAATGTCAGAGAAGGAGTTTCAAATGCACATAGTTAACCTGATTTGCTAAGAAAGGATGTTATAAGGAATGAAATCAGAGAGAAAATACAGGAAGTGAAAGATCACTTTAATAAAGAGGGAGTGTTTCTGAAAAAAAAAACAAGCAGAAATCTTCAAAGTGAAGAAATTAATAAAGCAAATTAAAAATTCAATTGAAAGCATCACAATCAGACTACATCATTTGGAAGACAAATTTCAGTCAATAAGACAAAATACATAATCTTGAAAACAAATTGACCATGGAGAAAAAGATGTTAAAAGATCACAAACTGAATTTTCAAGAAATATGGGATAACCTGAAAAGACCAAATTTAATATTTATTGGGATAGATGAAGGCTTGGAGATATAAATGAAAGAAATCCACAATCCTATCAATGAAATAATATCCGAAAATTTCCTAAACCTAAAGAATGAAATGGAAAATCAAATACAGGAGGCTTACAAGACTCCAAATATACAGAATTACAACAGACCCACATCAAGTCACATTATTATGAAAATGCCTAACATACAGAATAAGGATAGAATTTCAAAGACTGCCAGAGGTAGGAGAAAAGCAACAAGTAACATTTAGAGGGAAACCAATATGAATCTCGGCTGATCTCTGAACCCAGACTCTCAATGCTGGGAGGTCATCAAGCTCTGAAAGAAAGTAGATGTCAGCCAAGAAAACTATACTCAGCAAAATTAAGATTTTGAATTGATAAGGAAATAAAAACTTTCCAAGAATAACAAACGTTAAAAGAATTAACAACTATCAAGCTTGCACTATAAAACATATTCATTAAGATATTGAATGAAAAAGAAATGAAAAATAAAAGTGAAAACCAGCAAAGGGAGGAACTACACAAAAAGAACAGTGAATCTAAGTAAGAACTAATTCAAATTAAAAACCAGAAATAAATCAAAATGACAGGTAATAAAAATCATATCTCAATATTAACATTGAATGTAAATGGCCTAAGTTTGTCAACCAAAAGACATAGACTGGCAGATAGGATTAACCAAACAAGAACCAACAATATGCTGTCTCCAAGAGACTCACCTCAGAGGCAAAGACATCTGTAGACTGAAGGTAAAAGGATGGGAAACAAACATATCATTCACATGGATCTCATAAACAAGCAGGGGTTTCTATCCTCATATCAGATAAATTGGACTTCAAGCCAAAGCTAATCAGAAGGGCAAAGAAGGACATTGCATACTGCTCAAGGGAATCATATATCAACAAGACATAACAATCATAAATATTTATACCCCAAACAATGGAGCACCTATGTACATCAAACAAACCCTTCTCAATTTCAAGAAGCAAATAGACCACAACACAGTAATATAGGTGTCTTTAACATACCTCTCTTATCCCTGGATAGATCCTCCAAACAAAAACTAAATAAAGAAGCTATAGAACTAAAAAATACTATTAATGATTTAAACCTAACAGATATATATATATATATATATATATATATATATATATATATATATATATATATATAATGTTTCATCCATC
>NW_026006658.1:0-4704 GCF_001458135.2 Marmota marmota marmota
GGTATTACTCTGCATTAAAAAATGACAAAATCATAGAATTTGCTGGGAAATGGATGGTATTAGAGCAGATGATGCTAAGTGAAGCTAGCCAATCCCTAAAAAACAAATGCCAAATGTCTTCTTTGATATAAGGAGAGTAACTAAGAACAGAGTAGGGACGAAGAGCATGAGAAGAAGATTAACATTAAACAGGGATGAGAGGTGGGAGGGAAAGGGAGAGAGAAGGGAAATTGCATGGAAATGGAAGGAGACCCTCAGGGTTATACAAAATTTCATACAAGAGGAAGTGAGGGGAAAGGGGAAAATAATACAAGGGGGAGAAATGAATGACAGTAGAGGGGGTAGAGAGAGAAGAGGGGAGGGGAGGGGAGGGGGGATAGTAGATTATAGGAAAGGCAGCAGAATACAACAGACACTAGTATGGCAATATGTAAATCAATGGATGTGTAACTGATGTGATTCTGCAATCTGTACACGGGGTAAAAATGGGAGTTCATAACCCACTTGAATCAAAGTGTGAAATATAATATATCAAGAACTATGTAATGTTTTGAACAACCAACAATAAAAAAATTAAAAAAAAAAACACTCAAGTTTAACTAAAGGCATCAGAGCAAATATTTGACTTTGATTTTATACTCATAGTAGCACCGGGTTGCACATACACTTAGGTAGCACACCAGTGCCATGATGGCTTCATGACTTCTGTGGGAACTTTTGTGGACATCTGTTTGGTCGTGTATGTATGCAGGTAGCTATGTTCTCTACTGAGTACGAGTATGAAACAGATAGGGCAGAGAGTAAATTACTTTTATGTGAACGAATTATTTTTGTGGTATTTGCATTTCCCTGAGACGTTTTATGGCAATAATTCTGTTGTGTCATTCAGATACATATCTATTGGTAATCATAGTTACATCTAACTTGCAGGTCATTTCATACAAGGAAAAAACATAATCACCAATTTTCTTGAGTATTATTAATATTAATAAAAATTTGAGCTCTCTCTAGAATATATGATTTGTGATATATGCAATGATAGAATATGGATTTTTAAGGCATTTTAATGATTTTTTAAAAAGATATAATTGACTATGGGCTTTGTCACAGTTTATGAGAAACAGTATTTGTTTTTTTTTTGAAAAGAGTGGAAAGTTAAAATTAGATAAAGTTTTCTTTCTATATCTTTCTAATTATAATTTATCAGGGAGATTATCTTTTTTGTATTTTATTTTTGTGAATAGAAAATAGTTGAGAATAATTATTTTACTGCTCCCACTGCCCTGTTCTCATTTGTTCTAAAGCTATCTGCTACGTTTGAAGGATATTCTTCCACCCATTGCTACTCTATGCCACTATAAAGATGACTCAGACCACCCTCTCTAATTTCTATACACTAATTTTCTCTGAAAGTGGCACCAATAATGCCTACGATTTTCTCAATGACCCAGCAACAGTTAGTTATCCAAAGTTATGATCCAGAAACACAGTCTCTGTAACAAATCCTACATATACAATTACTTCCCTACTTGATGGGACAAATGAGACACTAAGAGAATATTTGTATTGTGACAGGGCTACCTAATATTCGAATCTCTCTGATTACTGCAGGTTTGCACATCCATCCATCTTCTGATTTAGTGTAGCTCAGCATTCTACATCTTGGTTAAGCAAATACTACTCACATTTAAATGTTCTTATTTATCAAGAAGTCAAACACCAAACACACTGAAATTGAATTGCTTCTCTTTCCTATATACCCATCAAAGGACAAAAACTAAATGCCTTTAATATCAGTTTGGTCATATGTTTAATTGTATGAGGACTTCAAATGTATTCTTTTCCTAGTAGTAATATTTTGTGTGTATTCAAACAAAAGAAAATTGCCAAGAACATGGTTTTGCTAACAGTTCAAATGCTTGCTACTGACCTTTGTACCTTAGGTCCCCATCTTCATATACTCTGCTTGAGAAAACTGGGGCTAGCTGTACTCCTTCTTGAACAGGTGTTGTGACAGCAATTATCAAAAACAACATGGTTTTTGTGACACACAGCTTTCAGAACTTACTTCCTCTGCCACTTTGTCTAAAACTATATTCCCCAAAGAAAAAAACTTTCTTAATTTAAACCTCCGGACATTTAAATAATTGGTGCTTAGTTAATGACAGGTGCCATTGCCAAGATTGCTGGGAACAGATTTAGTGACAATGAAAATAAAAAAAATTCCTCAAAAATAAAATATAGAATGATAGAACATGAAAAATAAAGCAAATAATAGGTTTTTTCAGCCAAAAATGACTGCTCAATTTGTAGCTTTAGGTAATTTTGGTCCTGAAAAAAACATGATCAGATAAATAGAATGATCTTATTTTCATTGAGAATAAATAATGCTTAGTACGATTTCTATTTTCTATGCACATGGGTCTTTAAATTCTTTACTCAAAAATGTAATGCATCATTTCATTTTAGCCTAAGCTGTAGTCCACTAAGATATGTTTTTGCCAATGGATAAGATTTGGGAATCTTCTAGATACTACCTTATCAAGAAGCTATCAGAAGAGAAAATTGACAATTTTTGTCACTAACATATTCTTGAAATTATGACAAAGCATAGGCATCTGGGTTATCAAATAGTGGTCATGTTGAAATATACCCATGAGGCAGTTAAAATAAATCTGAACTCAACTGGTCTTATTCAATTCCACTATGCTACAGGTTAATTATTTTTAGTGTTCACACGCATACATAGTGTATACACACAAATGGACATGTGTGAACTTTGTGTGTGTGTATATGAATGTGTATTATTAACAGGAAGGAAATGATTGTTTACCTCCATATAGGATACTTCAGTTGATATGATGTTGGGTTGTTTTGTGTATAATTTTTTCTTTGGTATTTCATGGCTATTTATATCTGAATTCTACATTGCAAAATAGTTTTGTTTGAATATAAATTAGATGAAAGAGAATGAGTACATTTTCATTCAGAGTAAATTGCCTATAAAACTTTCTTTTAGACAAAGCTTTATTTTAATTTATTGTAAGCACCATTCTTTACAACTATAAATTAATATCAACGACTAAATCCCCAGAATTTGAGTTGAATTACTTTGCAAAATTCAACAGTTTTGGATCAAGAAATAAAAGACAATACAGTACTAAATGGTGCCTTACCTAATGCACAACTGTATTGCATGAGGATTTACTTCTTACTCTTAGAAAGAGCTAAGTAGCTTATTCCCTGAAAATTCTTATAAAAACGTGTATTATCTTTTACTCAAATAGTTGCAAGTAAAAAGAAAAAAAAACACAGCTTTACCTTAATAACTCTAGCTCCTGTGCTAACTTTGTACATACTTGAGAAATATAGGCACAGCTGAGTAAATTACAGGAAGAATAATTTGAAAAATAAGAACAACAGGTGATGATTTGGTCAGACTGCCAACATCCTAGATTATTAATTTCTAATTTATCTATCCTTTTCCATCTTACAGTTTTTCTCTTGATATTGGATACTCTGCTCATTCCCTATTGCTCATTTTAATGAATACTTAACCATATGAAATATTTGTTCATTTCAAGGAAATTCCCCCTGGTTTCAAAAAAGAATGCAAAAGCCATTTCAGAACTTAATTAGGGAGATTTGGAACCTCTATGCTTGTTCAATCAATTTTATCACAAGTAAAAGCATTTTAACTATTCCCTTTGTCTATACAATCATTTGCAAACCAGCAGAAAAATTCCATTCCCTCCCTAGTAAGCTTAACCAAGCAGGACAGTCAGTTGGAGTGAGGTCACACTGGAAAATGTTTTTAAAAGGGTTTTCCAAACCCTTTAAAAATTTAAGTTAAATTTTAATGAGCATTGCAGAAGAGTTAGATCCCCAGGGGGCAAATCAATTTTGAATGTTGCACTGCCTATTCCCTTTAGCCTCTGAAGTACCACCTTAGCTGACTTTTCGGTGGTTATGTTGAGCCAGATATTTAGGATGAAAGAATGCAAATATAAAGCCTGTGAATTTCTCCCTTACCCAGAGGTCACCAATTCATTCAGCCATTTTATTTTTTCAAGTGGTGAGTGGGACAGAAGGGGTGGAACAACATAGTTGGCTATTTCAGCACTGGGAGAGGTGTGAGGTTTAAGGTGGGCTCTGGAAGTCTTGGGAAACCTGGGATATGTTTAATTATTGATGTTTTTTCTTTCCCTTGGGTCTAGGTCAGTCCTGGTATACAGTAAGTTTAGGATTCTAAGTGTGGGACTAACTGTGGTTTAGTGTGACAACTGATAGATGAAAAAAAAAAAAAGCCATCTAGTAATGCCCCAAAGAAGTTTAGAGAACAGATTTATTTTTACTTTTTTCTCATATTGATGTTTTTGGAGGGATTTTTAGGTTATTTTAATGTTGGGGATATGGGGTTCTCCGCTATGCATTGCACAGTTGCTTCTTCTTCATATATTACCTCGAATAAACTGATACCATGCTTCCTCCTAAAAGGGCATTATGCTCCAGAGTGTACTTCTCTAGGACTATTTACTACATTCTGCTCTCTCCCTGCAGTAAGGAAATTATATATTAAAGATTAACTGAGCATATCATTTCCTCTCTCTAGGCTGCCATGAAGCAAGCCTGCTGACTGTGCTCCGGCTTTTGCAGCTTATCCCTGTGAAAGAGAAATTTCGATAATGGGTGCATATATATATA
>NW_026006659.1:0-43427 GCF_001458135.2 Marmota marmota marmota
TGCACTGAGAACGAATTCAGTGCGTTGAGTTTCAAGCACATAGCACAAACCGTGTTTCATTTAGAGTTCCAACTGCGTCTATCATCACAGGAGAAAAGAATGTGAAAATAAAAATTCAAACTGTTACTGCAAACGAACGCTTCAACCCAGAAGAAAGAAATTTAGGGGATCAAGTGGGATTGGTGTACTGATCATTACCGCCAAGTATCGTCATAATTGGTTGAAAAAATATTTGCTGAGATTTCAGGAAACACAGAGTTTTTCTGGAAGCTTGGCAAACGCTTTCAATTTAAAGTGTTTTTACTGAGTCTCTTCTTAGAGCTATTCAACAGAACACAAAGGAGAGAGATAGCACTGAGAACTAATTTAGCGTGTCAAGTTTCAAGCAGCTAGCACAAACCATGTTTCATTCAGAGTTCCAACTGTATCTATCACTATAGTAGAAAACAGAGTGAAACATAAAATTTCAAAGTGTTCCTGCAAACGAACGCTTCAACATAAAAGAATGAAATTTGGGGGTCTAAGTGCGACTGAAGTAAAGATCATTACCACCAACTATCATCAAGATTGGGTGAAAAAAATTTGCTGTTATTTCTGGAAACTCGGAGTTCTGTGGAATCATAGCAAATGCTTTCAAATGAAATTCTATATTCCATGCCTTTCCTTCTGGGTACTTTGAGAGGGAACAAAGCATAGAGAGCACACTGAGAACGAGTTCATAGTGTCAAGTTTCAAGCAGCTAGCACAAACCGGGTTTGATTTAGAGTTCCAACTGCATCTATCATCACAGGAGAAAAGAATGTGAAAATGAAAATTCAAACTGTTACTGAAAACGGACGCTTCAACCTAGAGGGAGGAAATTCAGGGGGTCAAGTGGGATTGGTGTTATGATCATTACCGCCAAGTATCATCAAGACTGGTTGAAAAAATATTTGCTGTTATTTCTGGATATTGGAGTTCTGTCGAATCTTGGCAAACGCTTTCAAATGAAATTATTCCCTGCCTTTCCTTCTGGGTCCTTCGAGAGGGAACAAAGCATAGAATGTGCACTGAGAACAAATTCAGTGTGTCAGGTTTCAAGCAGCTAGCATAAACCGTGTGTGATTAAGAGTTCCAACTTCATGGATCACAATAGGAGAAATCAGAGTGAAACCTAAAAATTCAAACTGTTACTGCAAACGAACGGTTCAACCTAGAAGAAGGAAATTTGGGGCATCAAGTGAGATTAGTGTTCTGATCATTTCGGCCAAGTATCGTTGAGATTGGTTGAAATAATATTTGCTGAGATTTCAGAAAACTCGGAGTTCTGTGGAATCTTGGCAAACGCTTTCAACTGAAAGTGTTCTTCCTGAGTCTCTTCTTAGAGCTATTATTGAGGACACAAACGAGAGAGATACCACTGAAAACTAATTTAATGTGTCAAGTTTTAATCAGCTAGCCCAAACCCTGTTTGATTGAGAGTTCCAACTATATCTATCACTATAGTAGAACAAAGTGTGAAACCTAAAATTACAAAGTGTTCCTGCAAACGAACGCTTCAACATAGAAGAATGAAATTAGGGGGTCCAAGTGCAACTCAAGTAAAGATCATTACCACCAACTATCATCAAGATTGGGTGAAAAAATAGTTGCTGTTATTTCTGGAAACTCGGAGATCTGTGGAATCTGAGCAAATGCTTTCAAATGAAATTAGATATTCCCTGACTTTCCTTCTGGGTACTTTGAGAGGGATCAAAGCATAGAGAGCACACTGAGAACGAGTTCTGTGTGTCAAGATTCAAGCAGCTAGCATAAACCGGGTTTGATTTAGAGTTCCAACTTCTTCTCTCCCTAAAGGGGAAAAACGAAGTGAAACCTAAAAATTCAAACTCTTTCTTCTAACGAAGGTTTTTAACCTAGAAGAATGAAATTTGGGGAGCAAAGTGGGATTGGTGTACTGATCATTACCACTAAGTATCATCAAGATTGGTTGAGAAAACATTTGCTGAGATTTCAGGCAACTCGGAATTCTGTGGAAGATTGGAAAACACTTTCCAATGAAATTGTTTGTTCCCTGCCTTTCCTTTGAGCTACTTCAAGAAGGAAGAAAGCATACAATGCACACTGAGAATGAATTCATTGCGTTGAGTTTCAAGCAGCTAGCACAAACCTTGTTTGATTTAGAGTTCTAACTGTGTCTATCATCACAGGAGAAAAGAATGTGAAAATGAAAATTCAAACTCTTACTGCAAACGAAAGCTTCAACCTAGAGGAAGGAAATTTATGGGGTCAAGTGGGATTGGTGTTCTGATCATTACCGCCAAGTATTGTCATAATTGGTTGAAAAAATATTTGCTGAGATTTCAGGAAACACAGAGTTCTCTGGAAGCTTGGAAAACGCTTTCAATTGAAAGTGTTTTTCCCGAGTCTCTTTGTAGAGTTATTCAAGAGAGCATTAACATGAGAGATAGCCAGAGCACTAATTTAGTGAGTGAAGTTTCAAGGAACTAGCACAAATCGTGTTTGATTTAGAGTTCCAATGGCATCTATCATTGTAGGAGAAAAGAGAGTATTACCTAAAATTTCAAAGTGTTCCTGCAAATGAATGCTTCAACATAGACGAATGAAAGCTGGGGGTCCAAGTGCGACTGAAGTAAAGACCATTACCATCATCTGTCATCAAGTTTGGGTGAAAAAATATTTGCTGAGATTTCAGGAAACTCAGAGTTCTGTACAATCTTGGCAAACGCTTTCAAATGAAATTATTCCCTGCTTTTCCTTCAGTTTACTTCAAGAGGGAACAAAACATAGAATGCGCACTGAGAATGAACTCAGTGTGTCAAGTATCAAGCAGCTAACACAAACCTTGTTTGATTTAGAGTTCCAACTTCATCTATCACAATAGGAGAAAACAAAGTGAAACCTAAAAATTCAAACTGTTACTGCAAACGAATGCTTCAACATAGAAGGAGGAAATTTGGGGGGATCAAGTGGGATTGGTGTTCTAATCATTACCGCCAAGTATCATCAAGATTGGTTGAGAAAATATTTGCTGAGATTTCAGGAAACTCAGAGTTCTGTGGAAGCTTGGCAAACGTTTTAAATGAAATTGNACCAAGTATCATCAACATTGGGTGAAAAAATATTTGCTTGGTTTTCAGGAAACTTGGAGTTCCGTGGAAGCTTGGCAAACGCTTTCCAATGAAATTGCTTATTCCCTGCCTTTCCTTCTTGCTACTTCAAGATTCAACAAAGCTTAGAGAGTGCACTGAGAACGAAATCAGTTTTTCACGTTTCAAGCAGATAGCACAAACACAGTTTGATATAGATTTTCAACTGCTTCTATCCCTATAGGGGCAACGAAGAGAAACCTAAAAATTCAGTGTTCCTGCAAACGAACGCTTCAACATACAAGAATGAAATTTGTTGGGCCAAGTGCGACTGGAGTATTGATCCTTACTGCCAAGTATCATCAAGATTGGATGAAAAAATATTTGCTGGGATTTCAGGGTACTCGGAGTTCTATGGAAGCTTGGCAAACACTTTCAAATGAAATTGCTTATTCACTGCCTTTCCTTCTGACTACTTCAAGAGGCAACAAAGCATAGAGGTTGCACCAATTCAGTGTGTCAATTTTCAAGCAGCTAGCACAAACTGTGTTTGATTTAGAATTCTAACTGGTTGTATAATATAGGGGAAAATTAAGTGAAACCTAAATTTCAAAGTGTTTCTTCAAACGAAGGTTTTAACCTAGAAGTACAAAATTTGGGGAGCCAAGTGTGGCTGGAATATAGATGATTCCTTCATCATATCCATAAGATCAGGTGAAAAAATATTTGCTGAGATTTCAGTAAACTTGGAGTTCTGTGTAAGCTTGGCAAATGGTTTCAAATGAAAGTGTTTTTTCCTTGACTCTGCTTAGGGCTACTGCAAGAGGAATCAAAGCATAGAGATTACACTGAGAACTAATTCAGTGTGTCAAATTTCAAGCAGCTAGCTGAAACCGTGTTTGATTTAGAGTTCCAACTCCATTTCTCCCTGTAGGTTAAAATGAAGAGAAACCTAAAAATTCAAACTGTTTCTGCAAATGAACACTTTAACCTAGAAGAATGAAATTTGGGGGGCCAAGTGTGACTGCAATACTGATCATTCCTGACAAATATAAAAAAGATCAGTTGTAAACATATTTTCTTTCAGTAAACTTGGAGTTCTGTGGAAGCTTCTCAAATGCTTCCAAATGAAAATGATTTTTTCTTGACTGACAAGTTCCTGTGCTTAGGTCTACTGCAAGAGGGAACAAAGCATAGAGAACTCTCTCAGAAGTAATTGAGTAATTGAAATTTGCAATTTCCTGCAAACAAAAGCTTCAACGTAGAAGAAGGAAATTTGGGGGCCCAAGTGTGACTGCAAAACCGATCATTCGTGCCTAGTATCAACAAAATGGGGTGAAAAAATATTTGCTGAGATTTCACTAAATTCGGAGTTCTGTGGAAGCTTGGCAAACCTTATGAAATGAAAGAGTTTTTTCGTTGCCTCTTCTTAGGGCTACTTCAAAATGCAACAATGAATGGAGAGCGTGGAGAGCACACTGAGAACTAATTGAGTGTGTTAAGTTTTAAGCAGCTAACACAAAGCATGTATGATATACGGTTTCAACTGTATCTATCCCTATATGGGAAAATGAAGTGAAACCTAAAAATTGAAACTGATCCTGCAATCAAATGCTTCAACCTTGAAGAACGAAATTTGTGGGGGCAAGTGTGACTGGAGTACCAATGATTCCTGCCAAGTATCAACAAGATCAAGTGAAAAAATATTTGCTAAGATTTCAGTGAACTGGGAGTTTTGCGGAATCTTCTCAAAAGCTTTCAAATAAAAGTTAATTTTCCTTGACTGAGAAGTGCCTCTGCTTAGGGCTATTGCAAGAGGCAACAAAGCATAGAGATTGCTCTGAGAAATAATTGAGTGTGTCAAGTTTCAAGCTGCTAGCACAAACCGTGTTTGATTGAGAGTTCCACCTGCATTTATCACTATAGGGGAAAACGAAGTGAAACCTAAAAAATAAACTGTTTCTGCAAATGAAGACTTCAACCTAAAAGAATGAAATTTGGGGGGGCTTGTGCGACTGGAGTATCGATCATTACCACCAAGTATCATCAAGTTCGGGTGAAAAAATATTTGCTAGGATTTCAGGAAACTAGGAATTCTGTGGAAGCTTAGCAAACACTTTCAAATGAAAGTGATTTTTCCTTGACTGACCAATGCCTCTGCTTAGGGCTTTTGCAAGAGAGAAAAACACGTAGAGAAAGCACTGAGAACTAATTGAGTGTGTCAAGTTTCAAGCAGCTAGCACAAACCGTGTTTTATTTAGAGTTCCAACTGGGAGTATACCTATAGAGGAAAACGAAGTGAAACCTAAAAATTCCAACTATTCCTGCAAAGGAACGCTTTAACCTAAAAGAACGAAATTTGGGGGGCCAGGTGCTACTTGAGTACCAATTATTACCACCAAGTATTATCAAGATCGGGTGAAAAAATATTTGCTGGGATTTCAGGAAACTCGGAGTTCTGTAGAAACCTGGCAAACAATTTCAAATGAAAGTGATTTTTCCTTGACTGACAAGAGCCTCTGCTTAAAGGTACTTCAAGAAGAAACAAAGCATGGAGAATGCAGTGAGAACTAATTGAGTCAAGTTTGAAGCAGGTAGCAAAAACCGTGTTTGATTTAGAGTTCCAAATGCATGTATCCTTATAGGGGAAAACGAAGTGAAACCCAAAATTTCAAAATTTTCCTGCAATCGAATGCTTCAACCTAGAAGAACGAAATTTGTGGGGGCAAAGTGCAACTGGAGTAGAGATCATTTGTGCCAAGTATCAACAAGATTGGGTGAAAAAATATTTGTTGAGACTTCAGTCAACTCGGAGTTCTGTGGAAGCTTTGCAAACGCTTTCAAATGAAAGTGTTTTCCCTTGCCTCTGCTTATGGCTACTTCAAGAGGGAAGAAAGCATAAAGAGTGATTTGAGAACTAATTTAGTATGTCATGTCTCAAGCAGCTAGCACAAACCGTGTTGGATGTAGAGTTCCAACTGCTTGTAACCTTAAAGGGGAAAATGAAGTGAAACCTAATATTTCAAAGTGTTCCTGCAAATGAACACTTCAAACTAGAAGAACAAACTTTGGAGGGGGCTATGTGTAACTGGACAAGTGCAACTTTCTTCAGCCGATCCTTTTGATACATGGCAGGAATGATCGGTACTCAGGACGCACTTGCCCTTTCAAATTGTGTTCTTCTATGTTGAAACGTTCATTTGCAGGAACACTTTGAATTTTTAAATTCCCTTTTGTTCTCTTTATAGGGATACGTGCAGTTGCAATTCTAAATCAAACACGTTTTTTGCTAAATGGTTGAAACTTGACAAACTGAATTAGTTCTCAGTGTGCTCTGGATCCTTTGTTCCCTCTTGAAATAGCCCTAAGCAGAAGCAAGAAAAAAATCCCTACCCCTAACCCTAAACCTAACCATATCCCAAAACTTAACCCTAAGACTAACCCTAACACCAACCATAAACCTAACCCTAACTCCTCACCGTAACCCTAACACTAACCATTACTATAACAGTAACCCTAACACTAACCCTAACTGTAACTTAAACCTTACACTAACCTTAACCTAACACTAAACCTAACTCTAAAACTAACGCAAACCCTAACCCTAACCCTAAACACAACCCTAACCATAACCCTAATACTAACCATAACGTAACACTAACCATAACCCTAACAATAACACTAATCCTAACACTAATCCTAACATTAACACTGACTCTTTCCTAAGCTAACCGTAACCATAACACCAACACTAACTCTAATGCTAACCCTAAACCTATCCTTAATCCTAACACTAAACTTAACCCTAAGCCTAATGCAATCGCTAACACTAACCCTAACCCTAACACTAACCCTAACCCTAAACCTAACCCCAATCCTAACCATAACCGTAACTGTAACCCTAACCCTAACACTAACTCTAACCCTATCCATAACCCTAAAAGTATAATTAACCCTAACCCTAACCCTAACACAAACCTAACCCTAACCCTAACATTAAAACTAACACCCTAACCCGAACCCTAACACAAACTCTAATTCTAACACTACCACTAACTCTAACCCTAATTTTAACCCTTATCTTAACCCTAACACTAACCCTAAACTTAAAATTAACCTCACCTTAACACAAACTGTAACCCTTACATTAACTGGAACTCTAATAATAACCCTAAGCCTAAACCTAACTCTAATCCTCACCCTAACCCTAACCCTGAACCTCACACTATCCCTAACCTTAAACCTAACACAAACCCTAACTGTAACCCTAACACTAAACCTAACCCAAACCCAAACTCTAAATATAAAACTAATCCTAACTGTAACCATAAACCTAACCCTAACCTTAACCCTAACACAAACCCTAACCCAAACACAAACCCTAAACCTAAAAAAAAAAAAAACACAAATATTAACCCTAAACCTTAACCCTAAACCTAAAGCTAACACTACCATAAGCCTAACCCTAACAGAAACCCTTACCCTAAAACGAACACTAAACCTAACCATAACAATAATGCTAACCGTAACCATAACCCTAACCCTAACATTAACCATAACCCTACTCCTAACCCTACCCCTAACACTAACTTTAACACTAACCCTAATGTAACAATAACCTAACCTTAAAACTCATCTAACCCTAACCCTAAACCTAACCCAAACACTAACCCTAAAATAAAACCTAAACCGTAATTTAAACCTAACACAAAACCTAACCCTAACCCTAAGCTAACCCTAACCCTAACACTAACCCATAGGCAAAACCAAACCTTATTGCTAATCCTAACAGTAATCCTATTGCTAACCCTAATCCTAACCCAAAACTTAATGTGAAACCTAATACAAACCATAACCCTAACCCTAACACAAAGCCTAACACTAACCCTAACCCTAATCCTTACCATAACCCTAATCCTTTAACCATAATCATAACCGTAGTAGTAAGCCTAAGCCTAACCTAAACCCTAACACAAACACTAATCGTAACACTAATCCTAACATAAACCCTAACCATAATCATAACCATAACATTAACCATAACCTATTCTTAACCCTAAACCTAACCTAACCCTAAACCTAAACCTAACCCTAAAACTAAACTTAACCCTAAACCTAAATCTAACCCGTAGCCTAAATCTACCCCTAACACAAACCCTAACCCTAATCCTAACCCTAACCTAACCCTAACCCTAACACTAACACTAACCCGAATCCTGTGACTGAAATCCTAACCCTAACACTAAACCTAACCCAAACCCTAACCCTAACCCAAACCCTAACACTAACCCTAAAACTAGACCTATCCTTAACCCTAACCCCAACACAAACTCTAACCATAACCATAACTCTAAACCTAACAGTTACCATAACCTTAACCCAAAACCTAACACAAACCCGAACACTAACCCTCACACTAACACTAACCCTAAACCTAACCCTAAACCTAACTCTAACTGTAACCCTAATCCTAATCATAACTCTTACATTAACTCTAACCCTAACCCTAACACTAACATTAACTGTAAAACTAACCCAAACACTAGCACTAAACCTAACCCTAACCCTAAACCGAATCTGAACCTTAACCCTAACACAAACACTACCCTAACACTAACCCTAAACTTAACATTTACAATAACAGTTACCCTAATCCAAAGTCTAACCATAACCCTAACACTAACCATAACAAAACCTTAACTTAATATTAACACTAACTCTATCCTAACTTTAAGCCTACCCTAAGCCTAAACCTAAAACTAATCTTAACACTAACCCTAACACTAACACAAAACCTAACCCTAATCCTAAATCAAACCCTAACACCAAACCTAACCCTACCTCTAACCTTAACCTAATGCTAACCATAAACCTAACCCAAATCCTAAATGTAACCGGAACCCTAACCCTAACCCTAACCATAACCCTAACACAATTTCTAACCATCACCCTAATACTAATGCTAACCGTTACCCTAAACCTAACACTAACCCTAACCCTAACCCTAACCCTTACAATAACGCTAATAATAATCCTAACTCTAACACTTACTCTAACCTTAACCCTAACCCTAACCTTAACCCTTACTCTAACTCTAAACCTAACCCTAACACAAACCCTAACCCCAACCCTAAAACGAACCTTAACCCTAACCCTAAACCTAACCCTAATACTAACCCTAACCCTAAACTAACCATAACCCTAACCCTAAACATAACCCTCAACCTAACACTATCCTAACTCTAACCCTAACCCATATCCAAAACTGAAGCCTAACCCTAACCCTAAACCTAACACTAACTCTAACCATAACCTTAACCCTAACCCTAAAACAAACCCTAACCCTAACCCTAACCCTAACCTTTCACTCACCGTAACCCTAACAGTAACTATAACATTAATACCAATTGTAACTCTAACCCTAACCCTAAACCTTACCCTCACCTTAAACCTAACCCTAATCCTAACCCTTAAAATAACCCTAACAATAATCTTAAAACTAACACTTACTCTAAATTAACCCTAACCCTAACACTTATCCTATCCCTAAACCTAACCCTAACCCTAACACTAAACCTGACTGTTACTCTAACACTAATCCTAATTCAAACAATAATTGGAACCCTAAAATGAACATTAATCCTACCCTAACCCTAACCCTAACCTATCCATAACCCTAACCCTAAACATAAAACTTAACCTAACACTATCCTAACCCTAACCCTAACCTAACCATAACCCTAACTCTAAACATAAACCTTAACCTAACACTACCCTAACCCTAAACCTAAACCTAACCCTAACCCTAACACTAAACCTAACACTAACTCTAACCCTCACCCTAAACCTAACCCTAATCCTACCCCTATACCTAGCCCTTACACTAACACTAACCCTAACATTAATACTAACTGTAACTCTAACACTAAACCTAACCCTAACCCTCACCCTAATCCTAACCCTAAAATCTGACATTAACCCTAAGCCTTAAACTAACCCAACCCTAAACCTAACCCTAACTCTAACCCTAATACTAACCATAACAGTAACCCTAACGCTAACCCTAACACAGACCCTAAACCTAATCCTAAACATAACAATAACAGTAACCCTAACACAAACATAACCCTAATTATAACACTAATCCTAACCTAACCATAACCCTAAACATAACACTGAAACTAAACTTAACTCTAACCCTATTCCTATCCCTTACACTAACTCTAACCCTATCCCTTATTCTAAATCTAACCCTAACACAAACCCTAACCCTAATCACTAATCTAACCCTAAGCCTAACACTAACTCTAACCTAAAAACTAACTCTAACCCTAGAACTACACCTAACCCTAACCCTAACTGTTACCTTAAATCTAACACTAACCCTAACACTAACCCTAATTCTAACCCTTACCTAGCAGTAAACCTAACCATAACTCTCACCCTAACACAAATCCTAACCTAACTCTAACACTAACTCTAACACTAACCCTAAACCTAGAACTAAACCTAAAACTAACCCTAAAACTAACACTAACCTAAATCTAACTCTTACTTTAAACCTAACCCTAACAGCAACCTTAAACCTAACACTAACTCTAACACTAACCCTAACCCTAATACAAACCCTAACACTATCCCTATCTATAACCCTAAACCTAACCCTAAGCCTAACCCATCACAATGCTATCCCTAACACTAACCCTAACACTAATTCTAATCCTAAATCTAACCCTAATACTATCTGTAACCCTAACTATAACCCTAAACCTAACCTTAACTTAAAACTTAATCCTAACCCTAACTATAATCCTAAACCTAACGTTAACTTAAATCCTAACCCTAACACTAAAAAAACCCTAACCCTAACCATAATACTAAACCTAACCTTAAACTCAACCCTAACTGTAAAACTAACCCTAATCCTAACCCTAACCACAACACTAATCCTAACCCTAACCCTATCTCTAACCCTTAGGCTAACACTAACACTAACCGTAAACCTAACCCTAACTCGAACTGTAATACTAACCATAACCCTAACCCTAACATTAACTCTAAACCTATCACTAACCCTAACACTATCCTTGTACCTAACCCTAACCCTAACCAAAACACTAACACCAAACCTAAACCTAAACCAAACTGTAACACTCACACTAAACATAACCCTAACATGAAACCTAAACCTAACCCTAACACTTACCCTAAAATTATCCCTAACCCTAACTCTACCACTAACCATAACCATAAACCTAATCCTAACACTACCCCAACACTAACTCTAAAACAAAGTTTAACACTTACACTAACCCTAACACAAAACCTAATCATAACAATAAGCCTAGCCCTAACCCTAACCCAAACCTAAACCTAGCTCAAACCCTAACCCTAACCCTAACACTAACACTAACCTGTACTCTAACACTAAACCTAACACAAACCCTAACACTAAACCTAATCCTAACCTTTAACCTTAACCCTAACTCAAACCCTAAACCTAACACAAATTCTAACTCTAACACTAACACAAATACTAACCCTAAACCTAACACTAATTCAAGCCCTAACCCTAACTCTAAAGCTAAAACTAAATCTAACCTTAACCATAACACTAACCCTAACCCTAACTGTAACCCTAACCCTAACACTCAACCTAATCCTAACCCTAATCTTAATACTAACCCTAACTCTAACCCTAAACCTAACACAAACCCTAAGTTCAACCCTAAATCTAACACTAACACAAAGACTAACCCTAAACCTAACCCTAACCCTATTCTAACCCTAACCCTAACACTTAACCCTAATCTTAATTCTAACCCTAACTCTAACCCTAACACTAAACCTAAGCCTAATCCTAATACTAAACCTAACCCTAATCCTAACAGTGAACATAACCCTAACCCTAACCCTCAAACTAACCCTAATTCTAACAAGGAACCTAACCCTAACCCTAACTCTAACACTAACACTAACACTAACCCTAACCCTAACACAAAAATTTACTGTAACCCTAAACCTAAACCTAACTTTAATCATAACCCTAACCCTAACACTAACCCTAATGGTAACCCTAACACTAACACTAACCCTTACCCTTTACCCAACCCTAAACCTAATTCTAAACCTAACCCTAACCCTTACATGAACCCTAAGTCTAACTCTAACCCTAACAGTAACCCTAATTTTAATCCTAACACTAACACTAACCATAACACTAACCCTAACCCTAACAACAACAATAACCCCAACCCTAACACAAACACTACCTAACCCTACCCCTAACTCTAACACTAACACTAAATCTAGCTCTAAACCTTACTGTAATCCTAACACTAACCCTAACCCTAATTCTAACCTTAAATATAACCTTAATCCTATCCATAACCCTAAACCTAACCCTAACAAAACTCTACCCCTAAACTTAACCCTAACACAAACCCTAACCCTATTGCTAACACTAAACCAAACTGTAACCCTAACCCTATCTCTATCCTACCTCTAAAACTAACCCTAACCCTAACACAACTTTAACACTAACCCTAAACCTAACCTAAACATAACCCTGACCCTAACACAAACCCTAACCTTAACACTAACTCTAAACCTATCCCTAACCCTAACACTATAATTAAACCTAAACCAAACCCTAACACAAACACTAACACAAACATAACCCTAACCCTAATACTCACCCAAACCCTAACCTTAACACTAACACTAACCATAACAGTAACCCTAACACTAACACTATCCCTAACCCTAATCCTAACTATTACCTTAACCCTAATACTAACCCTAAACTTAACCCTAACCCTAACACTAAATCTAACCCTAAAACTACCTCTACCCCTAATTCTAACACTAACCCTTGCCCTAAACCTGATGATAAGACTAACCCTAAACAAAATTGACACTAACATTAACCCTAATCCAATCCTAATCCTAACTGTAACCCTACCCCTAACAATATCCATAACCCTAATTCTAACTCAAACCCTAAACCTAAACATAAATCTAACACTAAACCTTTCCCTAACACTACCCTTAACCCTAAACCTAATCCTATCACTAACCTTGACCCTAACGCTAACAATAATCATAACACTAACCCTAAATCTAACCCTAAGCCCAACACTAACTCTAAACCTATCCCTAACACTAACACTATAATAAACCCTAACCCTAACACAAACACTAACACTAAACCTAACCCTAACCCTATCACTCACCTTAACCCTAATTCTAACCCTAACACTCACCGTAACCCTAACACTAACATGAACACTAATTCTAACCCTAACACTGACCCTAAATGTAAACCTAACATTAACCGTAATCGTAACCCTAACACAAACCCAAACCCTAACCCTAAACCGAACCTAACCCTAGCAATAATCTTCACTGTAACCCTAATCCTAACACTAACACAAAACCTAAACCAAACACTAACCTTAACCTAACCCTATCACTAATTCTAACTCTAAACCTAACTCTAATGTTAACCCAAAACACAAACCTAACCCTAAACCTAATCCTAAACCTTAACCTAACCCTAACCCCAAACCTAACCTTAACCCTAAACCTCACCCTAACCCTAAATCTTTACCTAACACTGACCCTAACCGTAACATAATAATCTTAACACCAATTGTAACCCTAACCCTAAAACTAACACTAACTCTAACCCTAATATGAACTCTAACCTTAACCCTAATACTTATGCTAACCCTAACCCTAACATTAACCCTAATTCTAACCCAAACCCTAATCCTACCATAACAATAATTCTAACACTAATCCTAAACCAAACCCTAAGTCTAACACTAAATCTAATGCTAACCCTAACCCTAATCAAAACCCTATAACTAACCCTAACTGTAACCCTAATCCTAACCCTAACCCTCACCCTAAACCTAATCGTCACCCTAGCCCTAAACCCTAAACCTATAACTAACCCTAACACTAACAATAACTGTAAACCTAAACCTAACTATAATCCTATCCCAAACACTAATGGTAACCATAAACCTACCAATAACCCTATCACTAATCCGAAATTTAAACCTAACCCTAAATCTAAAACTAACCCAAACTCTAACCCTAACATGACCCTAACCCTAACCCTAACCCTAATTTAACCCTAACACTAACCCTAACAAAAACACTCCTCCTAAACCTAACCCTAAACTTAACCCTAATTCTTACCCTAACCCTAACCTAACTCTAACCCTAATTTTAATCCTTATCATAACCCAAACTATAACACTAACCATAACCCCAACACTAACTGTAACCCTATCCCTAACATAAACATACCCTAATCCTTACCCTAATGGTAAGAAAAATTTTAACCCTAAATCTAACGATAACACTAACCCTAAAACTATCCCTAACCCTAACACTAAACCTAATCCTCACCCTAACCCAAACACTAACAATAACCCTAACCCTAACCATTAAACCAAACCCTAACCCTAACCCTAACCTTAACCCTAACCCCAACACTAACTATAAACCCAACCCTAACCCTACCCTAATACTAACCTTAACCCTAATTCTAAAACTATCCATAAACCTAACTCTAACACTAACCCAAACACCAATCCTAACCCTAACTCTAACCCTAACATAATCCTAAATCTAACTCTAACCCTAATCCTAACCCTTATCATAACCCAAGCAATAACACTAACCATAACCCCAACACAAACCCTAATCCTAAATGTAACACTTACCCGAACACTAAGCCTAACCCTAACATTAAAACTAACACTAATCATAACCATAACACTAACCCTAACCCTAAAACTTATGCTAATCCTAATTCTAACCCTAACCCTAACCCTAACATTAAACCTAATCCTAATTCTAAAACTAACTCTAACCCTAAACCCTAATTGAAATTCTAACCCTAACACTAACCCTAATCCTAACCGTAGCACAAACCCTAACCCGAACCCTAACCCGAACCCTAACAGAAACTTAACCCTAACAAAAACTTAACATTAACCCAAACCTTTACCCTATCCCTAACACTAACCCTAAACCTAAACCTATCCCTAACACTAACCATACCCAAACTCTAACCATAATGGTAAGAAATACATTAACCCTTAACCTAACGATCATACTAATCTTAAAATTCTCCCGAACCCTAACACTAAATCTAACCCTAAAGTTAACCGAAACACTAGCAATAACCCTAACCCTAAACCTAAACCTAACCCAAACACAAACCCTAAACCTAAAACTAAACATAACACTAACTCTAACCCCAACACTAACCCTACCCTAACACTAACCCTAAACCTCACCATAACCCTAACCCTAACACTAACACTAACCCTAACCCTAATTCTAACACTATCCCTAAACCTAACTCTAACCATAATCAAAACACTAATCCTAACCCTAACCATAAACTTAAATGTAACAGTAACCCTAAGTACAAACCTTACCTTAAACCTAACACTAACACTAACCCTAACCCTAACACGAACCCTAACCCTAACCCTAACACTAAACTTAACCCTAACACTAACCCTAAACCTAACCCTAACCCTAACACTAATCCTAAAACTAACCATAACCCTAACACTAAATGTATTCTTAACCCGAACCCTAACCCTAACATTAAACCTAACACTTACCCTAAACCTAACCCTAACCCTAAGGCTATAGTAACCCTAACCCTAACCATAACCATAACTGTAACCATAACACAAACCCTAACCCCAAACATAACCCTCACCCTAACATAACACTAACCCTAACGGTTTCCTAAATTTAACCCTAAACCTAATCCTAACACTAAACCTAACACTAACCCCACCCCTAACACTAACCTTAACCCTAACACTAACACTAAACCTAATCCTAACCCTAACACTAACCCTAAAATCAATCCTATCCCTATCACTAATGCTAACCCTAAACCTAACCCTAAACCTAACCTTAATCCTATCCCTAACCCTAACAAAAACCCTAACACTAACACTCACCGTAACCCTAATCCTAACACTAACCTTAAGCTACTAATAACCATAAACTAAGCCTAACCCTATGCCTCACTTTAACCTTCTTACTAACCATAACACAAAACCTAAATCTAAATTTAACCCTAACACAAACCCTAACCATAACACTTACCGTAACACAAATTATAACTCTTACCCTAATACTAACCCTAACACTAAACCTAACCCTAATCCTAACCCTTATCGTTACCCTAACTCTAAAACTAACCCTAAACATAACCCGAACTCTAACTCTAACTCTAATTCTAACCCCTAAACTATCCCTAACCATAACTCTAAATGTAATCCTAAAACTAGCTGTAAACTTAACCCTAACCCTAACTATAACCCTAACCCTAACCCTAATCCAAAAAGTAACTTTAACCTACCCTGAACCCTAACCCTAACCCTCACACTAAGCCTAACTCTAACCCCAACACTAATGCTAACATTTAACCTAACACTTACCCTAGCAGTAACAATAAACCTAAACCTAATCACAATATAACATTAAACATAAACCTAATCCTAACCCTAACCCTACCACTAATCCAACCTTAAACCTAACTCTAACCCTACCCCTAATGTAACTTTAATCCTAACACTAACAAAAACCCTAACTTAAACTCTAACCCTAACCCTAATGCTAAACCGTACATAACCCTAAACCTAACCCTAACTCTAACACTAACAGTAATTCAAACCCCAATATAAACACTAACACTTACCCCAACCCTAACCCTATACTAACCCTAACCCTAAACCTAACACTAACCTTAACCCTAACTATACCCTAACCCTAACATTAACCCTAAGCCTAAGCCTAACACTAACCCTAATCCTAAACGTAACCCTAAAACTAAACATGAGCCTCACTCTATACCTAATTCTAACCATAAAACTATCCCTAACTCTAACCCTAAAACAAACCCTAAACCTCATCCTAACCCTATCACAAATGATAAACCTAACAGCAACGCTAATTCTAACATTAACCCTAATGCAAAAACTAACCCTAACACTAACCATAACCCTAACTTTAAACCTAATCCCGATCCTAACTGTAACCCTAACCCTAAACCTAATGCTTACCTATACATAATTATAACCCTAACACTAACAATAACCCTAAACCAAACCCTAACTTGAATTCTAACCCTAATCTTCACCCTAAATCTAACCCTAACCCTAACACTAATACTAACACAAACCCTAAACCAAACCATAAACCTGTACCTAACCTAACCCTGAACCCAACCGTACTTAACTCTAACCCTAACCCTCACCCAAACCCCAAAGCTAAACCGCTCCCTAACCCTTACACTAAAGCTAATACTAATCTTAATTCAAATAGTAACACTAAACCTAAACTTAACTATAACCCAAACCCAAACACTAATGCTAATTCTAACTCTAACCATAATCTTAACACTAACCTGAAAACTAACCCTAACCCTAACACAAACCCTAACTCTAACCCAAACCGTAACCCTAACCTAACCCTAACCATAATCCTAACATTTCACCTAATCCTAAACCTAAACCTAACCCTAACCCTAACCCTAACACTAACACTAACACTAACCTAACACTAACACTAACCCTAAACCTAAACCTAAGTCTAACTCTCACCGTAAATGAAAACCTAACACGAACCCTAACCCTATACCTAACACGAACCCTAACACTAATCCTAACCTGAACACAACCCTAACACTAACCCTCTCTGAAATACTAACCATAACCATAACCCAAACACTAACCCTAAACTAAACACAAACCTTAACATAACCCTAACCTTATCCACAACCCTAATTCTAACCCTAAAGCTAACCCTCACCTGAAACTAAACCTAAGCCTCACTCTAACCCTAAACCTAAAAGTAACACTAAACCTAACAAACACTAAACTTAATCGCAACCCTTATCCTAAACATAACACTAATCCTAACCCTAATTTTAACCCTAAACCTTAACCTAACCCTAAACCTAACCCTAACACTAACCTTAGCCTGAACCCTAACAGTAACTCTAAACCTAACCCTAGCACAAACTCTAAAACTAACCCTAACACAAACCCTAACCCTAACAGTAACTTTAACTCGAACACTAATGCTAATCCTAAACCTAAACCTTATCCTAACAATAACCCTAAACCTAACTCTATCCCTAACCCTAACACTTACTCTAACCCTAACCCTAAACTAGCACTAACCCTAAGCATCACCATATCCCTAACTATAACCGTATCACTAACCCTAACTCTAATCCTATACTAACCCTAAATCTAAGCCTAAAGCTAACCACAAAACTAATCCTAAACTAATCACAACCATAAATGTAACACTAACCCTAACCCTAAATCGAACC
Organism: Marmota marmota marmota; assembly: GCF_001458135.2. Classification (NCBI taxonomy): domain Eukaryota; kingdom Metazoa; phylum Chordata; class Mammalia; order Rodentia; family Sciuridae; genus Marmota; species Marmota marmota. Next base: position 18,481 of record NW_026006659.1, read on the forward strand.
CTAAACCTAACCCTAACACTAACCCTAACCCTAACCCTAAAATGAATCTTAAATGTAACCGTAAATCTAACACTAACCCTAACCCTAGACTTAAACCTAGCACTAACCCTAACACTAACCCTAACCCTAACACTAAGCATAAAACTAACCATAACCCTAAAACTAAACCTAAATCTAACCCTAACCCTAACCCAACACTAACCCTAATGCTAATCCTAACCCTAAACCTAACCTGAAAACTAACATTACCCTAACACTAACCCTAACCATAAACCTAACACAAAACCTATAGCAAAACATAACCCTAATCATAACCTAATACTAACCCTAACCCTTACCTAACCCTAACCCTAACCCTAACAAAAACACTAACCCTAACACTAATTCTAACCCTGATCTAACACTAACCCTAACCTCGACACTAACATTGTCATTAACCTAACCCTAACCCTAACCCTAACACTAAGAGTAACACTAACCCTAACCCTAACACTATAGCTAAACTACCCATAACTGTAAAACTAACCCTAACCCTAAACCTATGCCTCACTCTAACCCTCTTCCTAAACTTAAACCTATCTGTAACACTAACCGTAATTCTAACCCTAACACTAACCCTAAACCTATGTATAACATTAACCCCAAAACTAATCCTAAACCTAACCATAACCCTAAACGTAACACTAACCCTAACCCTAACATCAACACTAACACTAAACCTATCTTTTAACCCTAACATTTACAGAAAATCTAAACCTAGACCTTACTGTAACACAAACCATAATTCTTACCCTAACATTAATCTAAAACTAACCATAAACCTAACCATATCACTAATTCTAAAACTAACCCCAATCCTAACCCGAACCCTAACCTAAACCTAACCCAAAAACTAATATTAACCCTAACCCTAACCCTAACATTAACCAAAACCTAACCCTACTGTAACACTAATTCAGGCCTAACCCTAACCCTAAAAGTAACCCTAAACATATCCCTAAACCTAACACTATCCTTAAATCTAACCCTAACACTAACACCAACACATACACTAAAACTAACCCTAACCCTAAACCACACACTAACTCTAAAACTAACGAAAAACCTAACACTAACCCTAACACTAACACTAAACCTATCCTACCCATAATCCTAAACCTAATCCTAAGCCTCATTCTAACTCTAATTTTAACCATAACCTTACCCCTAATCCTATCACTAATCCCCGAAAACTTAAACCTAACCCTTACCCTAACACAAAACATATCCCTGGACCTAACACTAATATTAACACTAACCCTAACCCTAACTCTAAAACTAACCCTAAACCTAACCCAAATCCTAACCCTAACTATAAAACTAACCCTAACCATAACCCTAATCCTAACTATAAAACTAAACCTAACACTAATCATAACACTAACCCTAAACCTAACTCTATCCCTAGCCCTAAACCTAAATCTATCCCTAACATTAACAGTATCCCTAAAGCTAACCCTAACCCTAACACTAAAGCTAACCCAAAACCACATCTTATCCATACCACTAACCCTAATCCTCATGCTAACACAAACCCTATACCTAACACTGAAACTAACCCTAACCCTAACCCTTATACTAACCCTAAAGCTCACTATAACCCTAACCCTAAACCTAAAACTAATTCTAAACAGAAACCTTACAATAATTTTAACCCTAACATTAGGCCTAACTCTTACACTAACCCTAAACCTATTTCTAACCCTAACACTATCCCTAACTCTAACCTTAACAAAAAACATTAAACCTAGAACTAAACCTAAACCTAATATTAACCCTATCCCTAAGGCTAACATGAACCCTAACACTAATACTAACCATAACATTAACCCTTACACTAACCCTAACCCTAAGTGTAACACAAACCCTAACCCTAACTCTAACATTAACCCTAAATTTAACCCCCAAATTAACACTAACCATAACCATAACACTTACACAAAACCTAAACCTTAACCTAACACTAAACCGAACTGTAACCCTAACCCTACCCCTAACACTAAACCTAAACCTAAACCTAATCCTAACACTAACATTAACACTAACCCTAAACCTAACCCTAACCCTAACACTAACCATAAACCTAAACCTGAACTAACCCTCTCACTAAACCTAACCCTAACCCTAAACCTAAAATTAACCCTAACTCTACCCCTAAACCTAACCCTAATCCCAAACACAACCCTATCCCTAAACCTAACCCTAACCCAAGCCTAACATTAACCCTAAAACTAACAATAAACCTTACCTTAACCCGAACCCTAACCCTAACTCTCATCCAAACCCCAACTCTAAAACTAACAATAACCCTAACCCTTACCCTAACTTAAACCTAATATTATCCCTAACCTTAAGCCTAACATGAACCCTAACCCTAACTGTAATGTAACCCTAACCCTAATCCTATCTCTAACATTAAACCTAACCTTAATATTAACCTTACCCTAACACTAATCCTAACCGTAACTTTAACACTAACCTAACACTAATCCTAACCCTAACCTAACTTAAAACCGAATCCTTACCATAACCATAACACTAACCATAATCATAACACTAACCCTAACCTTAAAACTCACCCTAACCCTAACCCTAAACCTAAAGCAAACCCTAACACTAAACCTAACTGTAACCCTAACACTAACCCTAAACCTAACTCTCAACCTTACCCAAACAATAATCTTAAACTTAACCCTAACCCTAACTGTAACACTAACACTAAGCCTAACACTAACCCTTAACATAACCCTAACACAAAGCCTAATCCTAAACCCAAAATGAACCCTAACACTAACCCTAACCCTAAACCTAACACTAACCCTAACCCTAAACCTAACAATAACCCTAACCCTAACAATAACCCTAACACTAAACCTAAACCTAAGCCTAATTCTAACACTAACCCTGACACTAACACTAACCTTAACCCTAATCCTGACCTAACTCTGACCCTAATCCTTACCTAACCAAAGCGTTACCCTTACCCTAACCCTTCCATAACCCTAATGCTAACACTAACATTAACCCAAACCCTAATCCTATCACTAACCATAAGCTTAAACCTAGCCCTAAACCTAACACTAACCTTAACACTATGCCTCACACTAACACTAAACCTAAACCTAACCCCAACCCTAACTCTAACCCCAAACCTAAAATTAACCCTAACACTAACCCTAACGCTAACACTTATTCTAACCCTAATACCAATGGTAATGCTAACCCTAACCCTAACCCTAAACATAACACTAGACCTAACTTTAACACTAATCAAAACACTAACCCTAAACGTTTCCCTAACACTAACACTATTCCTAGTCCTAAACCTAAACATAAACCTAATACTAACATTAAGCCTAACCCTAAATTTAACCCTAACCCTAACACTGATTCTAACCCTAATACTAACCCTAAGTCTTTTTCTAAACCTAAGCTTAAACCTAACCCTAAACCTAACACTAACCCTAACACTAAACCTAACACTAAAATTAACCCTAAACCTAAACCTAACCCTAACACTAACTTCAACCCTAACCTTAACTATAACAAAAACCCTATACCTAACACTAACTCTAACCCTAATAGTAACAGTAAGCTAACCTTAAACCTAACCCTAACACAAAACCTACACCTAACCGTAAACCTAACATAAACCCTCACCCTAACCCTAACCCTAATCCCAACCCTAACCAGAAACCTAACCCTAACACTAACCCAAACCCTAACTCTAACCGTAACCCTAACTTTAACCCTTACATGTAAACTAATCCTAACTCTACACTGAAACATAACACTAACCCTAATCTTAACCCTAAACCTAACACTATCTCTAAACCTATCCCTAAACCTAACACTATTCTTAACCCTAACCCTAACCCCAACACCAACTGTATGCCTAACCCTAAAGTTAAACCTAACTCTAACACTAACCCTAATCCTAAACCTAACCCTAACTCTAAGCATTACCCTAACCCTAAATCTAACCCAAACACTAACTCTAAACCTAAAACTAACCATAACCCTAAACTTAATCGTAAACCTTACACTAACCGTAAACCTCACTCAAACATGAACTCTAACCCTAACAGTATCTCTAACCCTTTGCCTAAACCTAACCCTAACCCTAAACCTAACCCTAACACTAACTCTAATCCTAGCCCTAATACAAAACCTAACACTAACCATAATCCTAACCCTAAGCCTAATGCTAATCCTAACCATAACACTAACCGTAACCCTAACCCGAACCCTTACCTAACCCTAACAATAACCCTAACCCTAACAATAAAATCAACCCTAACCCTAACCCAAAACCTAAGCCGAACCCTAACACTAACCCTAACACTAACCCAAACCCTAACACTCTTCCTAACCCTAACCCTTACATTAAAACTAAACCTAACTCTAAACCTGACATTAACCCTAATCCTAACCCTAACTCTAACCCTAAACCTAATTATAACCCTGAACCAAACACTAATGCTAACCCTAACTGTAACCCTAACACTAACCGAAACACTAACCCTAAACCTAAAACTGAATACCCCTAAACCTAACCCTAACATGAACCGTAAGCCAAACCCTAACCTTAACCTAAATCTAACCCTAACCCTATACTTAACATGAACCCTAAACACAAAACTAACCCCAACCCTAACACTAACCCTAACCCATACCCTAACCCTAACTTAATCCTTCTCCTAACAGTAACCCTAACCCTAACCCTAACTCTAACATTAACCCTAAATTTAACCCTTAACATAACCCTAACACAAAGCCTAATCCTAAACCTAAAACGAACCTAACACTAACCCTAACACTCACCCTAACCCTAACCCTAACACTAATACTAACTCTAATTATAATCCTAAACCTAAACCTAAATATTATCCGAATGCTGAACCTAACCCTTACACTAACCATAACCCTAAACCTAATACTATCCCTAACACTAACACTAACCCTAATCTTAATTGCAACCCTATCCCCTTATCTTAAACCTAACACTAACCATAACATAAACTGTAAACTTAACCATATTCTTAACCCAATTCTAATCCTAAATTTACACTAAAACTAACCGTAACACTAAACCTTATCCTAACCTTAACCCAAACACTAACACTAACCCTAACACTAACCCAAACCCTAACCCTACCCCTAACAATAACCCTATCCTAACACTAACATGAACAATAACCCAAAACCTAAAACTAACCTTAACCCTAACCCTAATTCTAATTTTAACCCTAAACAACCCTAAACTGAACCCTAACCATTAACCCTAACCCTATCACTAACCATAACCCTAACTGTAACCATAACCCAACCCTAACCATAACCTAACCCTAACCCTAACCATAACATGAACCCTGAACCTAACCCTAAACCTAACCCTAATCTTAACCTAACCCTAACCCTAACCCTAATGCTAACACTAATCCTAAATCTAATTCTAAGCCAAACACTAATCCTAACCCTAACCCTAACCCTTATACTAACACTAACCCTAAACCTAACATGAGCCCTAACCCTAACTGTAACCCTAACCTTAACCTTAATCCTGTCCCTAATCCTTACCATAACCATAACAGAAACCCTAACCAAAACCATAATCCTAACCTTAACCTAACCCTAACCCTAACCCTTACCTAATTTTAACCCTTACTTTAAAACTAACCCGAACACTAAACCTAAACCTAACCCTAACAAAAACCCTAACCATAATCCTAACACTATCACTAACTCTAACCCTAATCCTAAAAATAACCCTAATTTTAACACTAATCCTAACCCTAAAACTAACACTAACCCTAACCCTAACACTAACACTAAAACTAACCCTACCGTTAACCCTAACACTAAACCTAACCCTAACCCTAACCCTAAATGTAACCCTAATCCAACCGTAACCCTAACTCTAACCCTAACCCATACCTTAAACCTTAACCTCAACCTAACACAAACCATAAACCAAACATTAACCCTACACTATCCCTAAATCTAACCCTAACCAAACCCTAACTCTGACACTAACCCTAACCCTAATTGGAAACCTTAACCTAACCCAAACCCTCACACTAACACTAACCCTTACCCTAAACCTTACTCAAACCCTAACCCAAACCCTAACACTAACCCTAACCCTAACAATAACCCTTACTCTAACACTAACCTTAACCCTAACCCAATACCTAACACTAATTCTAAACCTAAACCTAACCATAACCATAACACTAACCCTAACCCTAAGCCTAACAGTAACACTAACACCAAACCTATACCTAATCCTAAACCTAACACGAACTCTAACCTTAACCCTAACCCTAACCCTAACTCTAACCTTAATCCAACCCTAAACCTAACCCTAACCTTAACCCTCAACCTAACACAAACCATAACCCTAACCATAACACAGACCCTAAAACTAACCCTAACCCTTATTCTAATCTTAACTCTTAAACTAATCTTAACCTTAACCCAATCCCTAACCCTGATCCTCACCTTAGTTCTAAAACTAACCCTGAACCTAGCCCTAACCAGTACCCTAACAATAACCCTAAACCTTACCTAATACTAACCCTAAGCCTAACCCTAAGCCTATCACTAACCCTTACCGTAACCCTAACCCTCAAACTAATACTAACCCTAAATTTAACACTAACCCTAAGCGTAACCCGAACACTAACCCTGACACTAACCATAATCCTAAATCTAACGCTAACACTATCCCTAACCCTACCCTTAACTCTAACACTAAACTAACCCTAAACCTAACCCTAACTCAAATCATAATCCAACCATAACCATAAACCTATTCCTAACCCAAATCCTATCCCTAACCCTAACCCCAATACATACCTTAACCTGAACCCTAAACCTAACCCAATCTCTAACACTAACCCTAACCCTAAACCTTACCCTTACACTAACACTAAACCTAACCCTAACCCTAAGCCTAACACTAACTCTAACACTAACCCTAACATTAACCCTAACACAAACCCTAACCTCATCCCTAGCTTTAAACCTAACCCTAACCCTAACCCTAACCCTAACCCTAACCCTAATTCTAACTCTTAACTCTAACATAAACCCTAACCCTAAGCCTAAACCTAACAAAAACACTAACCCTAACACTACCACTAACCCGAAAAGTTACCCTAACCATATACATAACTCTAAAATTCAACCTAAACCTAACCCTAAACATAATTCTAACATTTACCCTAACCCTAATTCTAAAGCTAATCCTAACACTTACCGTAAAACTAACCCTAAATCTAACCCTCACCCTAAAACTAACCCTAACCTAACACTAAGACGAACCCTAAACCTATCCCTACACCGATCGCTAACCCTAACCATAACCCTAACAATAACACTAATCCTAACCCTAACCCTAACATTAACACTAACCCTAAACCTAAACCTAACCAAAACCCTCATCCTATGTGTAATTGTAAACCTAACACTAACCATAATACTAACACAAACTCTAACACTAATCCTAACACTAACCTCTACACAAAACCTAACATTAATGCTAATTTTAACTGTAAACTTATCCCTAACGCTAACACTAACTGTGCTAATCCTAATACAAACCTTAACATTAACCCTAACCCTATATCTAACCCTAAACCTAACCCTAAAAATATCCCTAACCCTAAACTTAACCCTAACCCTCACCCATAATCTAACTCTAAATCTAACACAAAACCTAACCCTAACACTAACACTAATCCTAACCCTAACGTAATCTAAACCCTAACCCTAAAACTAAGTATAACCCTAAGCATAACCCTTACCCTAAATCTAACCTAAAAATAAACCCTAACCCTAACAATAACCATAGCCCTAACCTAACCCTAACCCTAACCCTAACCCGAATTTCAACCATAACAGTAACCCTAACCCTATTCGGAACCCTAACACAAACCCTAATACTAAATGTAACCTTAATCCTAACACTAATTCTAACCCTAATAGAAACACTAACACTAACCCTAACACTAACTCTAACCCTAAACATTAACCAAACCCTAACCTTAACCCAAACCATAGCAATAAACCTATCCCTAACCCTAACACTAACCCTAGCCCTACCCCTTACCAAAACCGTAAACCTTACTCTAATGTGAACACTTACCCTAACACTAACCATAAACGTAACACTAACCCTAACACTAAACCTAACCATAACCATAAACATAACATAGTCACTAAACCTAATCCTAAACCTAACCCTAACACTCACCCTATCTCTAACCCTAACCCTAACCCTAATCTGAACACTAAACCTAACCCTCACACTAACACTCACCAGAACTCTAACCCAAAAACTAACACTAACCCTAACCGTAACCCTAACACTAATACTAACCCTAACCATAAAACTAACTCTAATCCTAATAGTAACCCTAAACTTAAACCTAGCCCGAACACTAACGGTAACACAAACCTTATCTAATTCTAACTCTAACCCTAACACTAACCAAACACTAACCCTAATCCTAACACTAAACTTAACCCTATCCATAACCCTAACCCAAACACTAACCATAAACCTAACCCTAACCCTAACACCAACCCTACACCTAAACCTAATGCTAACCCTAACACTACCCTAACCCTAACCTGAACCAAACCCTAGCCTAACAATTAAGCTAACCCTAACTCTAACACTAATTTTAACCCTAATTTAACCCTAACCCTAACCCTAATTCTAACCCTAGCCCTAAAATTTACCTTAACCTGAAACCTAACCTACACCCTAACAATAACCCTTAACCTAACTCTAAATCTAACTCTAATACAAACCCTTCCCCTAACCCTATCTCTAACCTACCCCTAACCCTAAGCCTAACCCTAACCCTAACATGAACCCTAACCCTAACTCAAATTCTAACATTAACCCTAACACTAACTCTAACCGTTATGGTAATCTTAACCTTAAACCTAATCCTAACCCTCACCCTAACCCTAACACTAACACTAACCCTAACCTTAACACTAATTCTAAAACTAACCTTAACTCTAAGCCTAATGCTAACCCCAACTCGAACCCTAAACCTAACCCTAAGGCTAACCCTAACACTAATCTTATCCTTAACCGTAACCCCAAATATAACAGTAACTATAACCCTAATTTTAAACCTAACCATAACCCTAACACTAACCGTAACATAAACCCTAAACCTAAACCAAACACTATCCCTAACCCAACCCTAACCCTTACCATAAAACTTACCATAACACTAACCCTATTGCAAACATTAATACTAAAACTAACCCCAACCCTAACACTAATCCTACCCTTAAACCTAATCTAGCACTAACCCTAACCCTAACACTAACCCTAACCCTAACACTAACACTAAACATAATCCTAACCAAAACCCTAAATCTAACCCTAATCCTCTCTATAACCATAACACTAACCTAACCCCAACCTTAACTTAAATCCAACTCTAACCCTAAAAAAACCCTAACCCTAACCCAAACACTAAACCTAACACTAAATCTAACCCGACTTTGAAAGTAACCCTAATCCTAACCCTAACCCCAACACTAATCCTAACCCTAACCCTAATCCTAACCCATAGGCTAAAACTAACCATAACAATAAACCTAACACTAACACTAAAACTAAAGCAAACCTTACCCTAAATATAACACTAACCATAACCCTAACCCTAATACTAACTCTAAACCTATCACTAAACCTAACACTATCCTTATACCTAACCTTAACCCTAACCCAAACACTAACAGGAAACCTAAACCTAACCCTAACCCTAACACTCACACTAAACCTAACCCTAACATGAACCCTAAGCCTAACCCTAAGAGTACCCTAACTGTAGTCATAACCCTAACCCAACCCTAACACTAACCGTAAACTTATTTCTAACCCTAAGCCTAACACTAACCATAACCATAAACCTAATCTTAACACTACCCCTAACACTAACTCTAACGCAAAGTTTAACAATAACACTAACCCTAACAAAAACACTAGTCCTAACCGTAACCCTAGCCCTAACCCTAAATCAAAACCTAACCCTAAATCCAACCCTAACCCTAACTCAAACCCTAACCCTTACCCTAACACTAACACTAACCCTAACCCATACTCTAACACTAAACCTAACCCAAACCCTAACACTAACTCCAACCCTAACCATAACCATAACACTATCCCTAAACCTAACACTAACCTTAAAACTAATCCTAAACATATTCCTAAAACTATACCTAAATCTAACCCTAACCCTAACCCTAAAACTATCCCTAACCTTAACCCTAATATTAATCCTAACTCTAACTCTAACCCTAATACTATGACAAAACTTAACCCTAACCCTAACAATAACGCTAACCCTAAACCTAAAACTAACAGTAACTCTAAACCTAACACTAACCTTAAACCTAACATTAATCCTAACACTAACCCTCACTTTAACCCTAGCAGAAAAACCCAACACTAACCCTAACCCTGACCTTAACACTAACCCTAACACTAACCCTAATGCAAACCCTAACACTAACACTAATCCTAACATTAACTCCAATCCTAAAGTAATCCTAAAACTAAAACTAACCCTAACCCTAAACCCAATACAAACTTTAACCCAAACTCTAACAATAAACCTAACCCTAAACCTAATCCCAAAACTAACCCTAAAACTAAACATAAACCTATCCCTAATCCTAAATATAACCCTAAACCTAAAAAAATCCTAACCCTAACACAAACCCTAACACTAATCCTAATCCTAACACTAACTTTAACCCACACCCTAACAGTATCTCTAACCCTAAGCCTAACCCTAAACCTAAACCTAACACTAAAACTAACCCTAATTTTAACCTAACCCTAAATCTTATCCTAACCCAAACACTAACAATAACCTTAACTGTAACACTAACCCTAACACTGAACCTAAACCTAACCCTATCCCTAACCCTAACACTACACCTAATCCTAACACTATCACTAAATTTAACCCTAAACCTAACCATAATGCTAACCTTAACACTACCCTAAACCTAATCCTAAGGCTAACCCTAACACTAACCCTATCCCTGAGTCTAACCCTAAACATAACACTAACCCTCACCTAAACCTAACCCTAACACTAAACATAACCTATCCCTAACCTTAACATTATTGCTAAAACTAACCCTAACACTAACACTAACACTAACCCTAACATGAACCCTAACCCTAATCCTAACACTAAACCTAACCTTAACCTAACCCTAACACTGATCCTAAATCTAATCCTAACACTAACACTAACCCTAAGACAAACCCTAACCCTAACACTAACACTAACCCTAACCCAACCCTAACACTAATCCTAACAATAAACATAACACTAACCCTAATGCAAACCTAACCCTAACCATAACCCTAACCCTAATCCTACCTCTAAAACTAACCTAACACTTACTGTAACCTTAAACCTAACCACAAACCTAACCCTAACACTAAACCTAAACCTAACCATATCCAGACCCCTAACCCTAATCCTAACCTTAACACTAACCCTAACACTAACCCTAAACCTAAGACTAACCATAAGCCTAACCCTAATGCTAACCCTAACACGAACCCTAAACCGAACCCAACCCTAACACTAACCCTAACCTTAACCCTAATGCTAATCGTAACCGTAAACCCAATCCTATCCTAACACTAACCCTAATGCAAACCCTAAACCTAACCATAACACTAAACCTAACCCTAACCCTAACCTAACACTAAATGGAAGACAAACCCAAAACCATAATTCTAAACTTAACCTAATCGTAACCCTAACCGTTAACTAACCCTAACCCTAACACTAACACTAACCCTAACTCTAACACTAACCCTAACACTAACCCTAACTCCTAATGTAGGCCTATCACTGACCCTAAACTTAAAGGTAACCCTAATCCTAACCTAAGCTGAACCCTAACTCTAACCCTAACCCTAAACCTAAACCTAACACTAACAGTAACCCTAACCATAAACCTAACACTTACCCTAACCCTAACCTAACCCTAATTCTAACACTAATCCTATCCATACCCCTAACTCTAACCCTAAATCTAACCCTAACTTTAACCCTAACAGTTTCCCTAAAACTAACCATAACCCTCACCCTAAACCTAACACTTAAACTAACCCTAACACTTACCCTAACCATAAACCTAAATCTAAGTCTCACCCTAATCCTAACACTAAACCTAACTCTTAAACTAACCCTAACACTTAACATAACCCAAATCCTAAAATTAACCCTAACCCTAAACCTAAACCTAACCCTAACCCTATCCCGATTTGTTACACTAAACCTAAACCTAAACCTAACACTAACTTTTACCCCAAACTCTTTCCTGAGCCTAACACTAATCCTAACCCTAACCCTAATCCTCATCATAATCATAACACTAACCCTAACCCTAAAACTAACCCTAACACTAATCCTAATTCTAAAAGTAACACTAATCCTAACCCTAAGACACACTGGAAACCTAACCTTAACATTAACGCTAAATGTAAACCTAACCCTAACTCTAACCAAATCAATAACACTAATCCTAATCCTAACACTAACCCTAACACTGAAACTAACCCTAACACTAAATCTAACCCTAACACTAACCTTAATGGAAACCCTAACACTAACACTAATCCTAACACTAAACCTAATCCTAACCATAACCCTAACACTAACACAAACCCTAACCTTAACCCTAACACAAAACCTAACTCTAAACCGAACACTAAACCTAACACTAACCCTAACCCTAACACTAACCCTAACACTAACCCTAACCCTAACTCTAATCTTATATGTAACCCTAACCCTAACACTAACCCTAAACCTAACACAAACCCTGACACTAACCCTATCACTAACCCTAACCCTATCTTTAACCCAAAGCGTAATCCAAACACTAACCCTAACCCTAACCCCAATCCTAGTGTTAAACCTAACCCTAGACCTTACTTAACCCTAAACATTACCGTAACTCGAACAATAAACTTCACACTAAACCTAACAATAACCCTAACGCTTAAGCAAACCTAACATTAATCATAAATCTAACATTAACACTAACCCTAACCTTAACACTAAACATAAAACTAACCCTAACCCTAAGACTAATGCTAACCCTAACTCTAACCCTAATCCTGACCCTAACTCTAACCCTAACACTAACCCTATCCTTAAACCTAACTCTAAATATAACACTAACTCTAAACCTAACCCTAATTTAAAACCTAACCATAAGCCTAACACTAGACCCAACACAAACCCTAACCCTAAAACTAACCCTAACTCAACCCTAACCTAACTCTAAAACTAACCCTAACACTAATACTAACCCAAACCCTAACAGTAACACTATCCCTAACCCTAACCCTAAACCTAACACTAAAACTAACCCTAACCCTAACTCTATCACTAATCCTAAACCTAATGCTAACCCTAACACTAACCCTAACACAAACCCTAACCTTAATACTAATCCTAATACCAAACCTATCCCTAAACTTAACCCTAACACAAGCCCTAACCGTAACCCTAATCCTACCGATAAACCTAATTTAACACTTACCCTAAACCTAAACCTAACACAAACACTAACCCTAACTTTTACCCTAACCCTAACCCTAACCATAGCCATAACAGTTACACTAAATCTAAACCTAACCCTAACACTAACACTAAACCTATTCCTAAACCTTACACTATACCTAACCCTAACCCTAACCCTAACCCTAAACCTAACACTAACCCTAACCATAACCCAAACACTAACTCTAATGCTCTCCGTAAAACTAAACCTAACAAAAACCTAACACGAAATCTTAATCTAACTCTAAAACTTACCCTAACCCAAACACTAACCCTAACTTTAACCTTAACCATAACACTAACCCTAAGACAAAACCTAACCCTAACCATAACCCAAAAGGTAACACTAAACCTAACCCTATCACCTACCCTAAAAGTAACATTAATCTTAACCCTAATTTTAAACTTAACTCTAACAGTAAACCTAACTCAAATGCTAACCCTAAATGTAATGTAACACTTACCCTAAACCTAAACCTAACAGAAACCCTATCACTAACCTTAACCTAACGCAAACCCTATCACTAACCATAACTCTAACATGAAACCTAATCCTAACCCTAACACTAAAACTAACATTAACCCTAACTTTATCACTAATCCTAAACCTAATGCTAACCCTAACACTAACCCTAACAAAAACCCTAATCCTAATACTAACTCTAACCCTAACCCTAACCATAATGCAAACCCTAACTAAGCCTAACATGAACCTTAGCTCTAAACATAACACTAACCCATAACACTAACCCAAACATAACCCTAACACTAAACCTCTCCCTTACCCTAACCTTATTGCTAAACAAAACATAACCCTAACTCTAGCACTAACACTAACATTAACCATAACCCTAACATGAACCCTAACCTTAACCCTAACCGTATCACTAATCCTAAAGCTAATGCTAACCATAACACTAACTCTAACCCAAACCCTAGCCCTATTACTAACCCTAACCCTTACCCTAACCCTAATGCAAACTCTAACACTAACACTAATCCTAACCTTAACCCTAACCTTACCAATAAACCCAACCTAAAACTTACCCTAAACCTAAACATAACACAAACCCTACCCTAACCCTAATACTAACCCTAACCATAAAACTAACCGTAACACTAACCGTAACCCAAACCGAACCCTAAATCTTAACCTAACCCTAAACTTACCCTAACCGGAACACTAACCCTAACTCTAACCTTAACCATAACACTAATACTAAGAGAAAACCTAAATGTAACACTAACCCTAACTCTATCACTAACCCTAAAAATAACCCTAATCCTAAAACTATTGCTTATCCTAACTCTAAATCTAAACCTAACACAAACATTAAGTCTTTCCCTAACCTTAACCCGTAACACAAAAAATAATCCTAAACCTAACACTAAACCTAACTCTTACCCTAATCTTAACTCTGATTCTAAACATAACCCTATCCATTATCCTAATTCTAACCCTAACACTAAACCTAACCCTAACCATAATCCTAACCCTAACACTAACCCTATCCCTAACCCTTAACCTTGCACAAAAGCTAACCCTAACCCTAACCATAATGCTAACCCTAACATTAACACTAAACCTATGCCTAACGCTAACCTTAATACTAAAACTAACCCTAACACAACCCTAACACTAACCCTAACTCTAACCCAAACCCTAACACTAGCCATAACCATAACCTTTATTCTAACACTAACCCTAACCCTAACCCTAATGCTAATTTTAACCATAATTCCAAACTTAACCCTAACTATAAATCTAACACAAACCCTAACACAAACACTAACCCTAACCATAACACTAAACTTAACGCTAACCCTAACCCTTACATTAACAATAACTCAAACCCTAACACAAACACTAACCCTAACAATCACCCTAACTCTAACACTGAACCTAACCCTAACCCTAACACTAACACTAACCATAATCCTATCCCTAACAATAATTTTAAATGTAAACTGAACCCTAACGTAATTCTAACCCTAATTCGAACAAAAAACCTAACCCTAACACTAACCCTATCCCTAACATTAACACTAACCCTATCCTTAACCCTAACCCAAGCAATAACCCTAACACTAACCCTTACCCTAACACTAACCCTAACCCTAACACCAAACCTAAACCTAACCCTAATGCTAACCCCAACCCTAATAAAACCCTAACCCTAACCCCAACCCTAACCCTAATCCTAACATGAATTCTAACCCTAACCCTAAGCCTAACCGTAACACTAACCCTAACATTAACCCTCACCCTAACTCTAACTCTAACAATAACCTTAACACTAACCCTCATCCTCAACCTAACTCTAAACCTTACCCCAACCCTAATCCTATCACAAATTCTAACCATAACCATAACTCTAAATGTAACACAAACCCGAACTCAAACCATAACACTCAACTTATACTAACCCTCAACCTAACTCAAACCCTAAAATTAAAATTAACCCTAAACTTAACCCTAACTGTAAAACTAACATAACCCTAACCCTAATTCTTAGCCTTAAACTATCTCCAACCTTAACACTAAAACTAACACTAATCCTAAACCTAACCTTAACCCTAACCATAAAACTAACCCTAACCCTAACCCTAACACTACCTCTAAACCTATCCCTAACTATAACACTATACTTAACCCTAAATCTAACCCTTACCCAAACACTAACACTAAACTTAACCCTATTCCTAGTCCTAAGATGCACACAAAACTTATCCCTAACCCTAACCCTAACACTAAACCTAACCCTCAACCTAACCCTATGCTTAACACTAATCATAACACTAACTATAATGAGAGGTAGTGTTATGATTAGTGTTAATCCTAACCATAATGCTAGCCCTAACAATAACCATAACCCTAATCCTAACCCAAACCATAACCATAACCCTAACATTAACCCTATCGATAACCCTAACCCTAACCCTTACCTTAACACTACCCTAACCCTAACTATAACATTCACCTTAACTCTAACTCTAACCATAACACTAACCTAAACCTAACCCTAACCCTAACACTAACCCTAAACCTATTCTTAAAACTAACACTATCCCTAACTCTAACCCTAACAGTCACACTAACCCTAAACTTAACCCTAACCCTAATTTTAACACTAACCCTAACCCTAACACTAAGACAAACCTTAACCCTAAACCTAACCTAACCCTAACCTTATCTCTAACCTAACACTAACACTAACCATAACTCTAACCCTAACACAAACCCTAACATTAAACCTAACCCTAACACTAACACTAACAACAACCCTAATACAAACCCTAACACTAACACTATTCCTAACACTAAACCTAAATCTAATGGTAAACCTAAAACTAACCCTAACCCTAACCCTAACCAAAACTATAACCCAAACCCTAACACTAAACCTAATCCTAAACCTAACCATAACACTCACCCAAACACTAACCCTAAAGCTAACTCTAACGCTAACCCTAACACTAACCATATTTCTAACCCTAATGCTAACCAAAGCACTGACTCTGAACCTAAACTTAACCCTAACAGTAACCCTAAACCTATCTCTAAATCTAACACTATTGCTAACCCTAACACTAACCCTATACGAATTCTAATCCTAACCCTAACTCTAACCCTAACCCTAACTCTAATGCAAACCCTAACACGAACATTAACCATAATTCTAATACTAATCCTTCCCAGAAGCCTAACCTAACACTAAACCTAAACCTAACCCTAACACAAACCCTAACCTTAACCCTAATACTAACCGTAACCCTAACACTAACCCTAACAATAAACCAACCCTAAACCTAACCATAACTGTAACTATAACTCTAACACTAACACTATCCCTAACGCTAAAACAAATTCTAAGACTATCCCTTAACCTAACCCTAACACATATACTAACACTAAACCTAACATTAACAATAACCCTAACCCTAACACAAATACTAATCTAATCCTAACCCTAACACAAATCCTAATCTAATCCCAAACCTAACACTAACACTAACACTAAACCTAACCCTAAGCATATCCCTAACACAAACGCTAACCCTAACCCTAACTCTATCACTAATCCTAAACCTAATGCTAACCCTAACACTGACCCTAACCCAAACCCTGTCCCTAACACTAACCATAACCCTAAACCTAACCATAACTCTAACTCTAACCCTAACCCTAACCCTAACACAAACCATAACACTATCCCTAACCCAACCCTAACATTAACCCTTAACTAACCGTAACTGTAATCCTAACACTAACCCTAATATTAACCCTAACCCGTACACTTACCTATCACTAACCCTAACCCTAAACATAACCCTAACACTAACTCTAACTCTAACCCTAAACTTTAATCTAACTGTAAACCTATCTGTAATTCTAAACCTAACCCTAACCTTACAAAAATCCTAACCCTAACACTAACCCTAATCCTAACTTTAAAACTAACCCTAACACTAAACATAACCCTATCCATAACCCTAACACGAAACTTAACACTATCCATAACCCTAACACTAAAGCTAACCCGAACTCTAACCCTACCCATTACCCTTTATCTAACACTAACCATAACACTAACCCTGACCCTAACTATAACCCTAACCATAAACATCACCCTAACCCTAACAATAACCTTATCACTTACCTTAAACTTAACCCTAATCCTAATAATAATCCTTTCCCTCACCCTAAAACTAACACTAACCCCAAACCAACCATAACCCTATCAATAACCCTAAACCTAACCTTAAACCTAAACCTAATACTAACCCTAAAACTAACCCTAACAATAAACCATAACACTAACCCTAACCCTAACCATAAAACTAACCCTAACCCTAACACTAACACTAACATGAAACCTACACTAACACTAACCCTAAAACAAAACTCTAACCCTAACCCTAATACTAACCCTAAAACTAACCCTATCACTAACCCTAGTGCAAACCCAAACACTAACACTAACCGTAACCCTAACCCTAATCCTACATGTAACTCTATTATTTTTTAAAATGCTTTATTTTTCTTTATTAGTTCTTGTTTTTTAAGAGAGAGAGAGAGAGAGAGAGAGAGAGAGAGAATTTTAATATTTATTGTTTTAGTTCTCAGCAGACACAACATCTTTGTTTGTATGTGGTGCTGAGGATCGAACCTATGCCGCACGCATGCCAGGCGAGCGTGCTACCTCTTGAGCCACATCCCCAGTCCTAACTCTATTCTAACACTAAACCTAACCCTAAAACACACCCTAACCCTAACCCTAACACACACCCTAACCCTAACACTAACTCTAAACCTATCCCTAACCCTAACAGTATGATTAAACCTAAACCTAACCATAACACAAACACTAACACAAATATAATTCTAACCCTAAACCTAACATTAATACACACACTAAACCTAACCTTTACACTAACACTAACCATAACACTAACCCTAACACGAACACTAAACATAACCCTAATTCTAACTATTACCTTAACCCTAGCACTAACTCTAAACTTAACCCTAACCCTACCACTAAATCTAATCCTAAACCTACCCCTACCCCTACCCCTAATTCTAACACTAACCCTTTCCCTAAACCTAATCCTAACATTAACCCTAACACAAAATTTAACACTAACATTAACCATAACACTATCCTAATCCTAACTGTAATCCTAACTTTAACAATAACCCTAACCCTAATCCTAATGCAAACCCCAAACCTAAACCTAACACTAAAATGAACCCTAATTGTAACACTTACCCTAACACTAACCTTAACCTAACCCTTACACTAATCATAACACTAATTCTAAACCGATCCATAACCTTAACCCTATAATAAACCCTAATCCAAACCTAACAAAAACACTGACACTAAACCTAACCCTAACCCTATCTCTCACCCTGACCCTAATCCTAATGCTAACACTCACGGTAACCCTAATGCTAACCGGAACAATAATTCGAAATATAACACTAAACCTGACCCTAATTTTAACCCTTAACTTAACCCTGACACGAACCTTAAACTTAACCCTAACCCTAAACCTAAAACTAATTTTAACTCTAAACATAACACTAACCCTAACTCTAACTCTAAGCCCAACCCTAAACATAACCCTAACCCTAACCCTAACACTAATCCTAATCCAATCCTTAACACTAACTCTAACACAAACCCAAAGTCTCAACCTAACCCTCACACTAACACTAACACTAACCCTAACCCTAACCCTAACTTTAACAATAACACTAACCCTAATCCTAACCCAAACCCTAACAATAAACCTAAACCCAAAATTAATCCTATCACTAATTCTAACCCTAACCATGACACTAACCCAAACTAACACTAACCATAACCCTAACCCTAACACTAACACTAACCCTAACACTAACCCTAACACTATCCCTAACCCTAACATTAACATTAACTCTAACTCTTAACCTAATCATAATCCTAACACTAAACCTAACCCTAATTCTAACCCTCAATATAACCCTAATGTTATCCATAAACCTAACCTTAACACAAACCCTAACCATAACCCTAATCCTAACCCTAACTACCCCTAAACCTAACACTAACATAATACTAAACCTAACACTAACCCTAAACCTAACCCTTAACCTAAAACTAACCCTAACTGTAACCCTACCATTAACAATAACCCTAAACCTAACCCTAAACCTAACCATAACCCTAACCCTAAGCCTAACATTAACTCTAATCCTATCCCTAACCCTAACAGTATAATTAACCCTAACCCTAACACAAACCTAACCCTAACCCTAACCCTAACCCTCACCCCAACCCGAACCCTAACACAAACTCTAACTCTAACACTAACACTAACCGTAATCCTAACCCTTACCTTAACCCTGACACTAACCCTAAACTTAACATTAACCCTAACCTTAAAACTAACCCTAACCCTAACCCTAAACTTAAACCTAACCGTAAACATAATCCTAACTCTAACCCTAACACTAATGCTAACATAAAACTTAACACTAACATTAACCCTAAACCTATCATAATCCTAACTGTAACCCTAAGCCTAACAATAACCCTAACACTAATCCTAACTCAAACCCTAAACCGAACCCTAAAGCTAATCCTAAACCTAACCCTTATCCTAAAAGTAACCTTAACCCTAAACCTAACCTATAACTAATCTTAACCCCAAACCTAACACTAATCTTAACCATATCACTAATCTTTACCCTAACATTAATCATAACACTCACCGTAAACCTAACCCTAACACTAAAACTAACTCTAAACCTAACCCTAACCCTAACAGTATAATAAAACCTAACCCTAACCCAAACACAAACACTAACACTAAACCTAACCATAACCCTATATTTCACCCTAACTCTAACCCTAACCCTAACACAAACATGAATTCTAAACCTATCACTCTCCCTAATCCTAAACTTAACCCTAAAACTAACCTTAAACTTAACCCTAACCTTAACCTTAAAACTAACCATAACACTAACCCTAAACCCAACCCTAAACCTATCCCTAAACCTAACCCCAAAACTAACCCTAATGCAAACCATAACCGTAACTCTAACACGAAACCAAAGTCTAACCCTAACTCTAATACTAAATTTAACACTAACCCTAACCCTAACTCTAATACTAACACCAACTGTAACACTGAACATAACCCTAAACCTAACCCTAAAAATAAACCTAACCCAAATCCTAATCCTATCACTAATTCTAAATCTAAACATAACCCCAAACCTAACAATAACACTAACCCTAACCATAACCCTAACACTAACCCTATCTCTACCCCTAAACCTAACACAAACTCTAATTGTAACTCTAAACCTAATCATAATCCTAACACTAAACCTAACCCTAATTCTAACACTAAATTTAACCTTAATCATATCCATAAGCCTAACACTAACCCTAACCCTAACCCTTACACAAACCCTAATTCTAACCCTAACTAACCCTAAACCTAACACTAACCCTAACACTAAACCTAACACTAAACCTAAATCTAATCCTAAACTTAACACTAAACCTAACACTAACCCTAACACTAACTCTAAACCTATCCCTTACCATAACACTAATCCTAACCATAACCCTAACACTAACCATAAACCTAACCCTAACCCTAACCCTAACACTAACTCTAACCTATTACTAACCTTAAAAAAATAATTACCCCTAACCCTAACCTTAACCCTAACACTCACCCTAACCCTAACCGGAACATGAACCCTAATTCTAAATGTAACACTAACCCTAACGCTAATCCTAACCCTTACCTTAACCCTAACTCCAACACTAATCTCAACACTAACTGTAACCCTAAAAATAACCCTAACTCTAAATCTAACCCTACCATTAACCCTAACCCTAAACCTACTGCAAAATTTAACACAAACAACTAAGCCTAATCCAAACGTCATCCTAACCATATACCTAATGCTAACACTAACCCTAACCCTAAACCTAACTCAAATTCTAAACCTAAAAATAACCTAACCCTAAGCCGAACCTAAACCTTAACCCATACCCTAACACTAACCTCAACCGTAACCCTAACCCTAACACTAACCTTAACCCTAACCATAACCCTAATGTAACACTAACCCATACCTATTCCTAAACCTAATGCTATCCCTAACCCTAAACATTACCCTAACCCTAACACTAACACTAGTTCTAACGTTAACCCTAACACTAGCCATTACACTAACCCTAAAGCTACCCCTATGACGAACCATAATCCTAAGCCTAACTCTAACCCTAACTCTACCCTAACCCTAACCCTAACCATAACACTAAACATAACCCTAAATCTAACCCTAACCCTAACACTAACACTAAACCTAACCCTAATCTTTACACTAACCCTAATGCAAACCCTAAAACTAACACTAATCCTAACACTAAAAATAAACCTAACCCAAACCTTAACCCTAACACTATACCTAAACCTAACCCTTACCCTAAACCTAACACTAAACTTAACCCCAACCCTTACCCTAAACCAAACCTTACACTAACCCGAACAGTAAACCTAACCCTAACCATAAACATAACACTCACCCTAACACTAACCCTAACCATTCTATTAAGTCCAACCCTAACCCAAACCTAACCCTAACCATAACCCTAACACTAACCCTAAACCTAATTTTAACCTTAACACTAACACTAATCCTAACCCTAACCCTAACACTAACACTAACATAAACTCTAACCCTAACACAAACCATAACCCAACCATTATCCAGACCGTAATCTATCCCTAACCCTCAACTTTATCTAATCCTTATGCTAACCTTAACACAAACACTAACCCTAATCCTAAATCAAACCCTAACACTAACCCTAATCCTAATCCTAACCCTAAACGTAACCCTAACCCTAACCCTAATCATAACACTAACTCTAACTGTAACCCGAACCCTAACCCTCACACTTACCCTAACCCTAAACCTAACTGTTACATGAAGCTTAACCCTAAACCTAACCCTAAACCTAACACTAATCATTATCCTCACCCTAACCCTATCCCTAACCCTAACCCTAACACTAATCCTAAAGCTAAACTTAATCCTAATTATAAACTTTAAAATAACCCTAACTCTAACCATAACCCTCACCCTAACCCTAACCCTAACACTAACCCTAAACCTAACGCTAAACCTTACCCTAACCCTAACAATAAGCCTAAACCTACCTGTAACCCTAACCCCAAAACTAAAACTAACCCTAATCTTAACCCTAACCCTAACACTACCCTAACCCTAACCCTAAACTTAACACTAACCCTAATCCTAATCCTTACCCTTACATGAACCCTAACCCTAACACTAACTCAAACCTAACCCTAACACAAACTCTAACCCTAACAGAATTCTATCCCGGACCCTAACTTGAACCCAGCACTAACTGTAACTGTAACCCTAACCATAAATCTAACCATAACCCTAACACAAAACCTAACCCTAAGCCTAACACAAACATTAACCCTAATCCTATACCTAACAACAACCCTAACCCAAACCATAACCCTAACTTTTACCAAACCCTAACACTAACATTTACCTAACCAAACCCAAATCCTAACACTAACACAAACCCTAAGACTAACCCTAACCCTAACCCTAACACAAACTTTAAACCTAAGCATACCACTAAGCCTAACCCTCACCCAAACCATAACCCCAACCCTAACACTGACCCTAAACCTAACCGTATCCCTAACCCTATCAGAAACCTTAAAACTAAGTCTAACCCTAACACTAACCTTAACTTTTATCATAACCCTAACCCTAACACTAATCCTAACCCTAACAATAACCCTAATCCTGAACCTAAACCTAACCCTCACCATAACCTTATCCCTCAACCTAACAATAACCCTAACCCTAATACTAACACTAACCCTAACCATAAAACTAACCATAACACTAACACAAAACCTAACCCTAAACCTAAGCCTAACACAAACCCTAAACCTAATCCTATAACTAACAACAACCCTAACCCAAACCATAACCCTAACTTTTACATAACCCTAACACTAATACTTACCTAACCAAAACCAAATCCTAAAACTAACCCTAACCCTAAAACTAACACTAACATAAACCCTAAACCTAACCATAGCACTGAGCCTAACACTCATCCAAAACATAACCCCAACCCTAACACTAACCCTAACCCTAACACTATCCCTAACCCTAACAAAAACCCAAACCCTAAGTCTAACCCTAACCCTAAAACTAACTTTAATCCTAACTTTAATGCTAACCTTAACCCTAACCCTAATCCTAAATCTAACAGTAACCCTAACCCTAAACCTAAACCTAAACCTCACCATAAACCTATCCCTAAACCTAACACTAACCCTAACCCTAACACTAACACTAACCCTACACCTCATTAAAACCTGAAACCAAACACTAATGCTAACCCTTACCCTAACCCTAACCTTAATCCAAACCCTAAACCTAAACCTAACACGAACCCTAACCCTAACTCTAACCTAACCCTACATGTAACTATAACCCTAACACTAAACCTAACCCTAACCCTTACCCTAACAATAACAAAATCTTTAACATTAACCCTAACATTAACCTACCCTAAACGTGTTCCTAACCCTAACCCTGATCATAAACATTACTGTAAAACTATATGTAATCCTATCAGTAACCCTAACAGAAACCCTAACCCTAACCCTAACCCTAACCCTAAC
>NW_026006659.1:45512-53871 GCF_001458135.2 Marmota marmota marmota
CTAACCCTAACCCTAACCCTAACCCTAACAATAACAATAACTTTAACACTAACCCTTACCCTAACCTACCCTAAACCTGTCCCTAACCCTAACCTTAATTTTAAACATTAGTGTAAAACTATATGTAATCCTATCAGTAACCCTAACAGAAACCCTAACCCTAACCCTAAACCTAATCCTAACACTAAAATAACCCTAAGTTTTCACTAACACTATTTATAAACATAACACTAAACCTAACCCTAAACCTTATCCTAATCCTAATCCTAACCATAACATTAACTTTAACCCTAACCCTAAAACTATTCCTAACTCCAATCCTAACTGTAACAGAAACCCTAAATTTAACCATAACCTGAACTTTAACCAAACCCTAACCCTAAGCCTAACCGAACACTAACCCTAACCCTAAACCTAAACTTATCACTAACTTTAACCCTAACCCTAACCCTAACAATAACCCTACCCTAACCCTAACCATAACCTAACCCTAACACTAAAACTAACCCTATCACGAATTTTAAACCTTATCCTAACCCTAACACTAACCGTAAACTTAACCCTTACACGAACCTTAAACCTAAGCCTAAAACTAACCCCAACACTAAACCTAACCCTAACCAAACACTAACCATATCATTAACCCTAACCTTAATACTAAACCTAACACTAACCTTAACCCTAACTCTAAGTCTAAAACGAATTCTAATCTTAATCCTAAACCTAACTATAATACTAAAGCTAACACTAAACCTAACCCTAACCCAAAGGCTAATCCTAACCCTAACCCAAAGGCTAACCCTAACCCTAACATTAACAACAACCATAACCCTAACCCTCACACTAAACCTAACCCTAAACCAAACACTAACCCTAACCCTAACCCTAACACTAACACTGACCCTAAACCTATCTATAACCCTTACCCAAATACTAATGCTAAACCTAACCCTAACCCTAACCTAACCTTAACCTTAAATCCAAACCTAACACTAATTCTAACCTTAACCTTAACATGAACCCTAACCATAAACCTAATCCTAACCCTCACCCTAACTCTAACGCTAACCCTAACCCTAACACTAATCCTAACCCTAACCTTAACCCTAACTTGAACCCTAACAATAAACCTAATCCTAACCTAACCCTAACCCTTATCCTAAGCTACACCTAATCCTAAACCTGAAACTAACCTTAACACAAACTGTAAGCGTAACCCTAACCATAACTTTAACTCTAACTCTAACACAAACTTAACTTTAACCCTAACACTAAACCTAACCCTAACCCTAACATTAACCCTAACCCTAACCCCAACAAAAACCCTAATCCAAACCTTAAACCTAAACCTAACACTAACCCTAAGCCTAAACCCTAACCCTAACCCTAACCTAACCCTAACGCTAATGCTTACCTAACCCTAACCATAATCCTGAACCTAACACTAACCCTAACACTGACTATACCCGTAACTTTAACACGAACCCTAAACCTAAGCATACCTCTAAGCCTAAACATCACCCTAACCCTAATGCTAACCATAACCCTAACACTAACCCTATCCCTAATTGTAATCCTAATGGAAACCCTAACCCTAACCCTAACACTAACCCTAACCCTAATTTTAAACCTAACTCTAACTCTTACTCTAATCCTAGCCTTAACAATAAACCTAACCCTAACACTAAACCTAACCCTCTCACTAAACCTAACACTAAACTTAACACTAACCCTAACACTAACATTCATTTTAAACCTAAGTATAACTTTAACCAAAACCACTAATCCTAACACCAATCCTAACCCTTAACAAAACCCTAAACCTAAACCTAACACGAACACTATCCCTAACCCTAACCCTAACCCTAAACAAACCCTAACCCTAAACCGAACTCTAACCCTAACATTAACCCTAAACCTAACCCTAACCCTAACCCTAGCCCTAATAGTAATCCTATCCCTAACCCTAACCCCACCCTACTGTAACACTAGCCCTAAACCCAACCCTAATTCAAACCGTAACTGTACTCTAAACATAACCCTAACAGTAAAGCTAACACAATCCCTAACCCTTACACTACAATTAACCCTCACCTTAACCCTAACACAAACCCTAACCATAACCCTAACCCTAACCCTAATGTAAATCTAACCTTAACCATAATCCTTACACAAACCTTCAACCAAACCATATCCCTAATCCTTACCTAACCCTAACCCTAACCCTAAACCTTACCTAATCCTATCCCTAAACCTAACACTAAACCTAACACTAACCCTAACCCAAATGTTAACACTACCTCTTACCCTAATGATAACCCTATCACCTACCCTAAATCTAAACTTAACTCTAAACCTAACACTAATGTTAACCCTAACAGTAACCATAACCCTAACCCTAACTGTAACCCTAAAACTAACCCTAACACTAAACCTAACTAACTAAATAACTAAGCCTCACTATAATGCTAATCCTAACCATAACCCTAAACCTAACCCTAACACTAAACCTAACCCTAAACCTAAACCCACGACTAACCCTAACCCTAAATCTAATGCTAACCCTAATCCTAACTGTAACTCTAACACTAAACCGAAACGTTACCTAAACATAACCCTATCACTAACTGTAAACTTAACAATAACCCTAACCCTAATCCTAACCCAAACATAACCCTAACCCTCACACTAAACCTAACACTAACACTAACCCGAACCCTAACACTAAACCTAAACCTAACTATAACCCTAACCCAAACTCTAATGCTAAATCTAACCATACCCTAACCCTAACATTAACCCTAACGCTAAACCTAAACCTAATACTAACACTAACCCTAACCCTTACACTAACATGAACCCTCACCCTATCCCTAAGCTTAACTTAACCCTAACCAAACCTAACCCTAACTCTAACCCTAACACTAAACCTAATCCAAATCCTAACCCTAACACTAACACTAACCCTAACCCTAACCATAAAATGAACCTAACACTAACAATAACCTTAACCCTAACTCTAACCCTCACCCTAAACCTAAACCTAACACTAACCGTAATCCTAAACCTGACATTAATCAAAACACTAACCCTTACCCAAACCTAACCCTAACACTAACCTTCACCCTAACCATAACTCTAAACCTAACACTAACCCCAAACCTAAACCAAACACTAACCTTATCCTAACCGTAACCATAACCCTAACCCCAACCCTAAAGCTAACCCTAACCATAAAATTAACCCTAAACCTCACCCTAACCCTAACCCTAACCATAATGTAACACTAAACTTAACCCTAAATCTAACCCTAACCCTAACACTAACACAAACCCTAACCCTAACACGAACTCTAACCTTAACCCTAACCCTAACCCTAACCCTAACACTTACCCTAACCCTAAACTTAACCCTAACCCTAACAAAAACACTAAACCTACCATAACACTAATTCTAACACTAATCTTAACCCTAACCCTAACACTAACATTAAACCTAACCTTAATCCAAACCGTATACCTAACCCTAACTGTAACACTAACTCTCACCCTAATCCTGACCCTAACCCTAAACCTATAATTCACCCTAATCATAACACTAACAGTAACCCTAAACCTAACTATAACCCAATCTCAAACACTAATGCTAACCCTAAACCTAACACTCACCGTAACACTAACCCTAACTTTTACCCTAACCCTAAACTTAAACCTAACACGAACACTAACCCTAACACAAACCCTAACAGGAAACCTAACACTAATTAAAACCAAACATAACCCTAACACAAACACTAATCCTAAGCATAAGCCTAACCCTAACCCAAACTGTAACCCTAACCCTAACCTAACTCTAATTCTAATTCTAACCCTTATCGTAACCCAAACTATAACAGTAACCATAACCCCAACAAAAACCCTAACCCTAAACCTAACACTGACCCTAATTCTAACTTTAACCATAACCCTAACCCTAAACCTAAAACTTACTCTAAACCTAATTCTAACCCTAACCGTAACATTAATCCTAACCCTAACCCTAACACTAACTCTATCCCTAACCCTCACCGAAATTTTAACCCCAACCCTAACTCTAACCCTAACCATAATATAAACCCTATCCCTAACCCTAATCATAACTGAAACCAAAACCTAACACTAATTCAAACCCTTACCCTATCCCTAACACTAACCCTAACCATATCCCTAACAATAACCATACCTATTCCTAACCCTAACAATAAGAAAAACCTTAACCCTAAACCTAACCATAACACTAAGCCTAAAATTATTCCTAACTCTAACACTAAACCTAACCCTAAACTTAACCCAAACACTAACAATAACCCTAACCATAACCGAAAACCTAAACCTAAACCTAACCCTAACCCTAACAATAACTTTAACCCTAACCCTAGCTTAACACTAACCCCAAGCTTCACCTTAACCCTAACACTAACACTAACCCTAACCCTAATTCTAAAACTATCCCAAAACCTAACTCTAAACCAACCCAAACACTAATCCTAACCCTAACTGTAACCCTAAACGTAACACTAAAATTACCATAAACCTAACCATAAACCTAACACTAACACGAACCCTAACCGTAACCTTAACCATAACACTAACCCTAACTAAATTTAACCCTAACACTAACCATAAACTAACCATAAACCTAACCCTAACCATAATAGTAACCCTAAATTAACCATAAACCTAACACTAAACCTGTCCTTATTCCTAACCTTAACACTAACATTAAACCTAACAATAACCCTAAACCTAACCCTCACCCTAAGGCTATAGTAACCCTAATCTTAACCCTAACCATAACCCTAACACAAACCCTAACCCAAAACATAACCCTAATCCTAACATAAAACTAACCCTAACCATTTCCTAAATTTAACCCTAAACCTAACCCTAAAACTAAACCTAACACTAACCCTAAACCTATCCCTAACCTTAAACCAACACTACCAATAACCTTAACTCTAAACATAACACCCTAAACTTAATCCTCTCCCTATCAATAAACCTAACCCTAACCCTAAACCTAACCCTAACCTTATCCCTAACTCTAACCTTAACCCTAACACTAACACTAACCCTAACCCTAATCCTAACACTAACCCTAACCTACCTGTATCCATAAAACTAAACCTAACATTACCCTACACCTCACTTTAACCCTCTTAAAAATATAACCCCAAATCTAAATCTAACTTTAACCCTACCACAAACCCTAACCATGACACTTACGTCACACAAATCATTACTCTAACACTAATACTAAAACTCTAACAATAACCCTAACCCTAATCCTAACCCTAAATCTAAAACTAAACCTAAACATAACCCGAACTCTAACTCTAATTCTAACCCCAAAACTAACCCTAACCATAACCCTAAATGTAATCTTAAAACCAACCCTAAACTTACCCCTAACCCTAAGTGTAACACTAACCCTAACCCAAATCCTAACCCCAAAATTAACCCTAACCTATCCCAAACCCTAACCCTAACCCTAGTTCTAACACAAACCCTAACCCTAACCCTCACCCTAAGCCTAACACTAACCCCAATCCTAACCCTAACTGTTAAACTTATCACTAACCCTAATTGAAATGCTAACACTAAACCTAAACCTAAATATAACCCAAACCCAAACACTAATGCTAACCCTAACCCTACCCTTAAAACTAACCATAACACTAAACCTAACCCTAAAATGAAACCTAACTCTAACCCTAATCCTAACCCTAACTCGATCCCTAACCCTAACCCTCACCCTAAGCCTAACACTAACATCAATCCTAACCCTAACAGTTAAACTAACACTGTTACATTAACACTAACCCTAAACCTAACCCTTAGCTGAACATAACCCTACCCTAACCCTAAAAATAAACCTAACTCTAACCCGAATCCTAACCTTAACCCTCACCCAAACCCTAACCCTAATGTAACCCTAAACCTAACCCTAATACTAACACAAACCCTAAACCAAACAATAACCCTATACGTAACCTAACCCTAAACCTAACCCGTACCGAACCCAGACCCCAACCCTCACCTGAACTTTAATGCTAACCAGCTACCTAACCCTAATGCTAAGCATAATACTAACCCTTATTGAAACACTAACACTAACCCTAAACCTAAATATAACCCAAACCCAAACACTAACACTAAACCTAACCCTAACCCTAACCTTAACACTAACCCTAACACTAACTTAACCCTAACCATAACCCTAAAATTTAACCTAATCCTAAACCTAATCCTAACCCTAACCCTAACCCGGACACAACCCTAAAACTAACCCTCTTTGTAACACATACCCTAACCATAACACCAACACTAACCCCAAACTAAACACTAAGCTTAACCTAACCCTAAGCCTAACCCTAACCACTTTCCTAATGCTAACCCTAAAGCTAACACTCACCCTGAAACTAAACCTAAGCCTTACTCTAACCCTAACCCTAAACCTAACATTAACCCTAAGCCAAACACTAAACAGAACCCTAACCCTTATCCTAAACATAACACTAACCTTAACCCTAACCCTAACACTAAACCTACCACTAAATATAACTCAAACCCAAACACTAAACCTTACATTAAACCTATCCCTAATCATAACCTTAATACTAACCCTAAACCTAATCCTAACCCTAACCCTAACAATAACCCTAACACTAACCACAACACTAAATATAACCCTAACCCTAAACCTAACCCTAACCCTAACCCTAACTCTTACCCTAAACCTAAACCTAACAAAATCCCTAACCTTAATCCTAACACAAACCAGAAATTTAACCCTAATTTAACCCAAACCTTAACCCTAACCCTAACACTAACCTTAACCCTAACACTTACCCTAAACCTAACACTAACCCTAATACTAACCCTAACCCTAACCTAACCCTAACCCTAACTCTAACCCTAACCCTAACCCTAAATCTCAACCTAATACGAACCTTAATTTTAATCCTAAAATGAACCATAAAACTAACCCTAACTCTAATCTAACCCAAATCCTAACCATAATTTAAATCTTAACCCTAAGCCTTACTCTAACCCTAACACTAACCCTAAACCTAACCCTAACCATAACTTAAACCTAACCCTAAACCTAACTCTAACCCTAATCATAACCTTTATCATACCCCTAACCATAACCCTAACTGTAACCCCAACTCAAACCCTAACCCTTAAGCTAACAGTAACCTAAATCCTAACCTAACACTAATCCTAATACTAACCCTAAAACTAAAACTAACTCTAACCTTAACCCTAAACCTAAACCAAAATTTTACCCTACCTAACCTCTACCCTAACCCTAAACGTAATCCTGACACTAAACATAACCCTAATCCTAACACAAAAATTAACCCTAACCATAATTGAAACCATAACAGAAACCCTAACCCTAACACTAACACTAAACCTAAAACTAACACTAACGCTAACTTTAACTCTAACCCTAACCCTAACACTAAAACTAACCATAAACCTCTTTCTACCACTAACTCTAACAATAACCCTGTTCATAAGCCTAATTCTAACCCTCACCCTAATTCTAACCATAAGCTAACCCTAAACCTAACCCTAATCCTAACACTAATCCTAAACCTAATTATAACCCTAACACTAACCAACCCTAACACTAACTCTAAGCCTAACCCTAACTTTAAAACTAAAGCTACACTAACATAAACCTTAACTCTAACATGAACTGTAAATATAACCCTAACCTAAACCTAATCCTAAACCTAACTGTAACACTAACATTAAGCCTAACCCTAAACCTATCTTGAACCCTAACTCACCAAACCCTAACCCTAACACTAAACCTAACAATAACCCTAACCTTACACATAATTCTAACCGTAACACTAAGATAAATCCTAACCAAACACTAACACTAACCCTAACCATAACCCTAACACTAAATCGAACCTAAAAACCTACACTAACACTAATTTTAAAGGTAATCCTACCCTTAACACTAAACCTTAACCTAACCATTACCCTAAATCTTCCCCTAAGCCTTACACAAACCCTAAACCTAACACTAATCCTAAACCTAATCTTAACCATAACACTAACACTAACCCTAAACCTAACCTTAATCTTTTTTTTTAATTGTTTTAATTCTTGTTGTTCAAAACATTACATAGTTCTTGATATATCATATTGAACACTTTGATTCAAGTGGGTTATGAGCTCCCATTTTTACCCCATATACAGATTGCAGAATCACATCAGTTACACATCCATTGATTTACATATTGCCATACTAGTGTCTGTTGTGTTCTGCTGCCTTTCCTATCCTCTACTATCCC
>NW_026006659.1:62705-149077 GCF_001458135.2 Marmota marmota marmota
TCTATGGAGATGATCATATGGTTCTTATCTTTAAGTCTATTGATGTGGTGAATAACATTTATTGATTTCCGTATATTGAACCATCCTTGCATCCCAGGGATGAATCCTACTTGATCATGGTGCACAATTTTTTTTGATGTTTTTTGTATCTGATTCACCAGAATTTTATTGAGGATTTTTGCATCTAGGTTCATTAGAGATATTGGTCTGTAGTTTTCTTTCTTTGAGGTGTCTTTGTCTGGTTTTGGAATCAGGATGATGTTGGCTTCATAGAATGAATTTGGAAGAGATCCCTCTTTTTCTATTTCCTGAAATAACTTGAAAGGTATTGGTGTTAATTCTTCTTTAAAGGATTTGTAAAACTCTGCTGTATACCAATCCAGTCCTGGGCTTTTCTTGATTGGTAGTCTTTTGATTTCTTCTTCTATTTCATCCATTGATATTGGTCTGTTCAAATTGTGTGTATCCTCCTGACTCAGTCTGGGCAAATCATAAGACTTAAGAAATTTATTGATGTCTTCACTATCTTCTATTTTATTGGAATATAGGTTTTCAAAATAATTTCTAATTTTCTTCTGTATTTCTGTAGCATCTGTTCTTATATTGCCTTTTTCATCCCGTATGTTAGTAATTTGAGTTCTCTTGTCTTCTTTTCTTCGTTATCATGGCTAGGAGTCTAACTCTAACACTATCCCAAACACTAACCCTAACACAAATTCTAACCCTATACCTAACTGTAACCCTAATCCTAACCCTAAGCCTAACTCTTACACTAACCCTATGCCTAACACTAACCCTAACACTAATTCTAACCGTAAATCTAACCCTAACCCTAACACTTACCCTAACACTAACCCTAATCATAAAACTTACACTAACCCTAACCCTAACCCTAATACTAAACCTAACTCTAACCCTAACCCTAACTCTTAACCCTAACACAAACCCTAACTCTAAACCTAAACCTAATAAAAATACTAACCCTAACACTGCTACTAACCCTAAAACTAACCCTAACCCTATACTTAACTGTAAAACTCACCCTAAACCTAACCCTAAACCTAAACCTAATATTTACACTAATTCTAATTCTAACTCTAATTCTAACAATTACCATAACACTAACCATAAACATAACCCTAACCCTAACACTTACACTAACCCTAAAACTATCCCTAATCCTATTGCTAACCCTAACCCTAACCATAAGAATAACACTAATCCTAACCCTAACCTTAACATTAAAACTAACCCTAACTCTAAACCTAACTCTAAACCTAACCCTCATCCTATGTGTAACCCTAAACCTAACACTAACCATAATCCTTATACAAACTCTAACACTAATCCTAACATTAACCCCAACCCAAAAACTAACCTTAATGCTAATCCTAACTGTAACCCTATCGCTAACCCTAACACTAACAATAAAGCTAACCCTAACACTAACCCTAACCCTATCTCTAACCCTTACCTGAACACTAACTCTAACCCTAACCCTAACCATTACCCTAAATATAAACCTAAAACAAACCCTAACCCTATCACTAAATGTAACCTAACCCTAAAAATAACCCTAAGGCTAACCCAAATCCTAACCAAATCCGAAAACCTAACCCTATCCGAAACCTTAACACAAACCATAATCCTAAATAAAACCTTAATCCTAACAGCAACTCTAACCCAAATATAAACCCTAACACTAATCCTAACACTATCTCTAACCCTAAACATAAAACAAACCCTAACCTTAAAACTAACATTAACCCTAACCCTAACACTAATCCTAACACTAAACCTAACCCTAATCCTTACCAAAACCATAAAACTTACCCTAACATGAACAGTTATCCTAACACTAAACCAAAATCTAACACTAACCCTAACACTAAATGTAACCATAACCATTATCCTAACATAAACACTAACCTTAACCTTAACTCTAACCATAACACTAACCTTAACTCTATCCCTAACCCTATCCCTAATCCTAACACTAAACCTAACCCTATGCTAACCTTAACACTAACCCTAACTCTAACCCTAATGCTAATCCAAACACTAACCATAAACCTAACCCTAACCTGAACCTGATCCTTAGCCCTAACAATAACCCTAACCTAACACTAAACACAATCCTTACTTCAACCCTAATCCTAACACTAACCCTAACACTAACACTAAACCTAAACCTAACCCTAACCCTAACCCTAACCCTAACCCAAACTTGAACCCTAACCATAACAATAAACCTAACCCTAACCCTAACCCTTAAACTAACCCAAACACTAACCAAAATTTAAACCTAAGCCTAATTGTAACCGTAACCCTAAACCTAATCATAACACTAACCATAATAGAAACCCTAACCCTAACTCTAAAACTAATCTTAACCCTAACCCTAACCCTAATCCTAACTCTAACCCTAACCCTAATGCTAACTCTAAGTGTAACACCATCCTTAAACCTAACCCTAACCCTAATATTAATCCTAACCATAACCCTAACCCTAAACCAAACTCTAAACCTAATACTAACCATAACCCTAACCCTATCCTATCCATAAGCCTAACTCTACCCTATTCTGTAACCTAAACCTAACCCTACCCTAATGCTAAAATTAAACTTAACCCTAACTCTAACCCTAACCCTACACTAACACTAATTCTAACCCAAAATCTAACCCTAACAGAACCCTTATCTTAACACTAACCCTAACCCAACCCTAAAACTAACCTTAACCCTAACCCTAACCCTAAAATTAATCTAAACCTAACACAAACCCTAACACTAAAATTACCCTAACCTTATTCCAATCCTAACACTAACCCTAAAACTAATTGGAACCCCAACCCTAACACATAAACAAACCCTATACCTTACCCTAACACTAATCATAACACTAATACTAAACCTAAATCTAACCCTAACCCTAACCATAAAACTAAATCTAAACGTCACCTTAACCCTAAACAGAACTCTAACCCTAAGACTAACCCTAATCGAACCCATACACTAATCCTAACCCTAACTTTAAGCCTAAATGTATCCCTAACACTAACACTAACCCTAACCCTTACACAAACCCTTACCCTAACCCTAACCCTAAACTAAACACTAACACTAACACTGACCCCAAAAGTAACCCTAATCCTATCATTCACCCTAACTTTAACCCTAACTTTAACCTGAACTGAAAACTAACCCTAACTATTACCCTAACACTCACATAACACTCACCCGAACTCTAACCCAAAACCTAACACTAATCCTAACCATAACCCTAACACTAATACTAACCGTACCCCTAACCTAAATTTAACCCAAATCCTAACAATAAACTTAAACCTAACTTGAACCCTAGCAATAACAAAATCTCTTGTCCTAATCCTAACTCTAACCCTAACACTAACCCTAAACCTAACCATTACGATAACACTAACCATAAACCTAACACAAACCCTAACCCTAACCATAACACTAACCCTAACAATTACCATAAACCTAACACAAACCCTAACCCTAACCCTAACCCTAACATAACCCTATCTCTAATCCTAATTTAACCCTAAACCTAACCTAACCCTAATTCTAACCCTAACATTAAAACTTAATTTAACCCTAAACCAAATGCAAACACTAACACCAACCCTAAACCTAAACCTAAATCTAACCCTAAAATCTAACTTTAAGCCTAAAACTAACTGTAACAGTTACAGTAACCCTAACTGTAAACCTAAATCTAACCCTAGCCGTAACCCTAACCCTAACACTAACCCTAACCCTAATACTAAACCTATCATTAATTCTAACCCTATCCCTAACCCTAACACAAACTCTAACCCTAAATCTAAACTTAATCCTATTCATAACCTTAATCCTAACCCTAATCCTAATCCTAACACAACCCCAAAACTAACCCTAAACCTAAAACAAACCCTAACCCTAAACCTAACACTAACCTTTATAATAACCCTAAACCTAAACATAACCCTAAATCTAAACATAATGCTAGACATATCCCTAACCCTAACCCTAAACCTAACCCTCACACAACAGCTTAACCTAACCCTAAACCTAACACAAACCCTAACCCTAACCCTAATTCCAATCTTAACACTAACCCTAACCCTACCCCTAACTCTTAAACTAACCCTAACCTTAACCGTAACGTTTAGCCTTACACTAACCCTAACATTAAATTTAACCTTAACCCTAACCCTAATACTAAACCTAATCCTATTCCTAACCCTAACACTAACTTTAACCCTAACACTAACCTTAACATTAACACCAACCCTAACCCTAATCGTAATCCTAACACTCACCTTAAAAATATCCCTAACCCTAACATTATCCCAAACTCTAACACTAACACTAACACTTCCCCTATCCCTAAATCTAACACTAACCCTAACACTAACCCTAACCCTAAGATGAACCTAAGATAACAGTTAGATGAACCTAAGATGAACCTTAATCCTAACCCTAACCATAATCATAACCCTAACCCAAAGACTAAAACAAACTCTAACCCAAACCATAACCCTAAACATAACATAACTCTAACTCTTACCTAACCCTAAACCAAAAACAAACCCTATTACTAACACTAACACTAACCCTAACCCGAATCCTAGAAAGAACCCTAACCCCAACCTTAACACTATCACTAACCTGAACCTAAACCTAACACTAACTCTAACCCTAAATCTAAACTTAATCCTATTCATAACCCTAACCCTAACCCTAATCCTAAACCTAATACAACTCCTAAACCTAACCCTAAACCTAACACAAATGGTAACCCTAACACTAACCTTTACACTAACCTTAAACCTAACTGAATACTAAATCTAAACCTAATCCTGTACATATCCCAACACTAAACCTTAACCTAACCCTAACACAACCCCTTAACCTAAACTAAACCTAACACTAACCCTAATCCTAACACTAACCTTAACAGTAACCTACTCCTAACCATAAACCTAACTTTTGAACTAACCCTAAACTTAACCCTACCCTTTACACTTACACTAACTCTAATGCTAAGCCTAACCTTAACCCTAACCCTAAACCTAACCCTAACCCTATCACTAACCCTATCCCTAACCCTAACACTAACCCTAACTCTAACCCTAACCCTAAATGTAAACGTAACCCTAACTCTAACACCTACCCTAAACCTAATCCTAGCCCTAACCCTAACCCTAACATGAATCCTAAACTTAATCCTAATCCTAATACCAACAGAAACCTATCCCTAACACTAACCCTAACACTAACCCTAATGCAAATCCAAACACTAACATTAACACTAACACTAACCCTGATTTTATCCGGAAACATATCCTAGTATTAATCCTAACCCTAACCATAACACAAACTTTAACCCTAATCCTAACACTAACCCAATTCTAACCCTAACTCTAACCCTAATCTTAACAGTAACCCTAACCCTAACACTAAACCTAATGCTAACACAAACCCTAACACTTACCCTAACCGTAACCCTTACACTAACCCTATCTGTAAAACTAAACCTAACCCTAACCTAAACCCTGATCGTAAACCTTAACCTAACACTAACCCTAACCTGAAAACTAAGCCTAACCCTAACCCTAAATGTAAATCTAACCCTAGCACTAACCATAAACCTAACATTAACACTTACACTAACCCTAATTCTAACACTAAACCGAACAATAACTGTAACCGTAACACTAACCTTAACTCTATCCCTAACCCTAAATCCAACCCTTTTCCTATCTGTAACCCTACCCTAACCCTATCCCTAACCATAACACAAACACTAACCTTATCCCTAACTCTAACCGTAACACAAACCCTAAACCTATTCCTAACCATAACTGTAACCCGAAACTTATCCCTAACCTGAACCCCAACCCCAACCCTAACACTAACCCTGACACTAACACAAACCCTAAACTTAACAATAATCCTAACCCTATCCTAACCTTAATCCTAATCCTAACCTATCCCTAACCCTAATCCTAACCCAAACCTAACCCTAAATTTAAACTTAACACTAACTCTATCACTAAACCTAACACTAAACCTAATCCTAAGTCTAACCCTAACAGAAATCCTTACCCTAACCTAACCCTAACCCTAACCGTAGTTTAAAAACTAAGCTTAACACTAATCCTTACTCTAATTTAAATATAACCCTAACACAAACCCTAAACCTAACACTAAACCTAAACTTACCCTAATCCTAATCCTAACCATAACCCTTCTTCTAGCCCAAATACTAATTGTAACCCTAAACCTAACCCTAACTCTAAATTTAA
Source organism: Marmota marmota marmota (assembly GCF_001458135.2). Lineage (NCBI taxonomy): Eukaryota > Metazoa > Chordata > Mammalia > Rodentia > Sciuridae > Marmota > Marmota marmota. The sequence goes on from NW_026006659.1 coordinate 69,023, forward strand.
ACCTAACACAAACCCTTATCCTAAACCTAACACTAACCCTAACCCTAACCATACCCTAACTAACCCTAAACCTAAACCTAACCCTAAAGCTGTCTCTAACCATAACCCTAACACTAAAAATAACACTTACCCTAACCCTAACCCTATATCAACCCTAACACTAATCCTAACCCTAACCCTCATATTAACCCTAAACCTAACACTATCACTAAACCTAACCCTAACACGAACCCTAAGCCTATCCTAACCCTAACACTAACCCTAAAACTAACCCTAAACCAAACCCTAACACTAATACTAACCCTAACACAAAGCCTACCCTAACACTAACAATAACCATAATAGTATCTGCAAACCTAACCCAAACCCAAACCCTAACCCTAACAATAACCCTAACCCTAATCCTAACAGTAAAACTCACCGTAACTCTAACGCCAAACGAAAACCTAACCTTAACCCTAATCCTAACCATAATACAAACCCTAACCCTTAGCCTAAACCTAAACCTAACACTCACAGTAACACTGACTGTAACCATAACACTTACTCTAACCCTAACCCTAACCTTAACACTAACCCTAACACTAAACCTAAACCTAACCCTAATGCTAACTTTAACACTAAACCTATCCCTAACCATAACTCTAAACATAACCCTAACCCTAATCCTAACACTAACCCTAATGATAAACGTAACCATAACCCTAACACTAACTCAAACATAAACCGTACCCTAATGCTAACACTAACCCTAACCCAACCATAACCCTAACCATAACACTAAAACTATCCAAACCCTATCACTAAAAGTAATTCTAAACAAAACTCTAATCCTACCTGTAACCTAACCTAACACTAAACTTAAATTAACCCTAAATCAAAAAGTAACTGTAAGCATTACACTAACCCTAATGCAAACCCTAACCATAACCCTAACCCCAACCAAAAGCCTAATTGTAACCCTAACCCTATCTTTAACCCTATACCTAACACAAACTGTAAGTATTACCCTAATCCTAATCATAACACAAAAACTTAGCCTAACCCTAACACTAAACCTAACTCTAACCCTAACCATATCCATAACCATAACCATAACAGTAACCCTAACACTAAACCTAACTCTAACCCTAATTCTAACCCTAACCATAACCCTATCCCTAACCCTACCATTAACCCTAACCCAAACACTAACACCAAACCTAAACCTAACCCTAACCCTAACACTCACGCTAAACCTAACCCTAACATGAACCCTAACTCTAACCCTAACACTTACCCTAAATCTAAACATAATGCTAACTGTAACCCTAACCCTAACCCTTACCAAACCTAAGACTAACCCTATACTTAACCCAAATCCTAACACTTACCCTAAACTTAACCTCAACCATAACCCTAATATTAATCCTAACCGTAATCCCAACCCTAACCCTAACCCTAACCCTAACACAAACACTAAAGCTAAACATAACTTAATCCTAAACCTAACACTAAATCTTATATTAACACTAACCCAAACCCTAACACAACCACTAACCCTAACCCTAAACCTAACACTAAACCTAACCCTAACCCTAACACTAACTGTAACCCTAATCCAAACCATAATTCTAAATGTAAACTTAAACCTAACCCTAAACCTAACACTAACAAAAAACTTAATCCTAACCATAACCCTAACCATAACACTAACCCTAACCCTAACCCTAACATTAACTCCAAACCTATTACTAAACCTAAACACTATCCTAACCCTAACCCTAACCCAAACAGTAAAACCAAACCTAAACCTATCCCTAACACTAAAACTCACGCTTACCTAACCCTAACATAAAACCTAACCCTAACAAAAAACCTAACCCTAATCCTAACACTCACCCAAACAGTAAACATAACCCTAACCCTAACCCTAACACTAACCCTAAACTTATACTTAACCCTAACCCTAACACTAACTGTAACCATAAACCTAACACTAACACTAACCCTAACACTAACTCTAATGCAAAGTTTAACACTAACACTAATCCCAACCCAAACACTAATCCTAACTGTAAACCTAGCAATAACCCTAACCCAAAACCTAACCCTAACTCAAACACTAACATTAACACTAACACTAACCCTAACCCTAACCCATACCCTAACACTAAACCTAACCCTAACCGTAACAATAACCCTAACCCTAACCCTTACTGTAACCATAACACTAACTCTAAACCTAACCCTGACCCTAACAGTAACCCTAAACATATTCCTGAATCTAACATATACCTAAGCCTAACCCTAACCCTAACACTAACACTAACTCTAACCTTAAACCTAACATTAATCCTAAATATAACTCTAATTCTAACACTATGATTAACCTTAACCCTAACCCTAACCCTAACACTAACACTAACACTAACCCTAAACCTAACCGTAACCCTAACACTAACACTAACCCTTATTCTAACCCTAACACTAACCCTAACCTTAACCGTGACACTATCCCTTACACTAACCCTAACGCAAAACCTAACACTAACACTAATCCTAACACTAACCTTAATACTAATGGTAACATTAACAGTAACACTAACCCTAACCCTAACCCTAACACAAACCCAAACCCAAACCCTAACACTAAATCTAACCCTAAATCTCACTACAAAAGTAACCCTAACACTAACCCTAATCCTAAATCTAATCCTAACTGTAAACCTAACCCTAACAAAAACCCTAACCTTAACAAAACCCCTAACACTAACCCCAACCCTAACAGTAACTTTAACCCAAATCCTAATGCTACACTAACCATAACCCTGTCCGTAAATTAAACCTAACAAAAAACTAACACTAAATCTTAACCTCAGCCTAAACCTTTCCCTAACCCGAACACTAACCCTAATTCTAACCGTAACAATAACACTAAACTTAAGACAAAACCTAAACCTAACCATAAGCATAAATGTATCACTAACCCTAACACTATCACTAACCCTAAAATTAACCCTAATTATAACCCTAACGCTAAACCTAACTCTAACCTAAAGCATATTTTAACCCTAACACCAACCCTAACCCTAAACCTAACCCTGACCCTAACACTAACCATAACCCTAAACCTGAACTAAGCCTATCACTAACTCTAACACTAACCCTTAACCTAAAATTAACCATAACTCTAACCCTAAATCTAACCCTAATTCCAACCCTAACCCTAACCTTAACCCTAACCCTAACACTTACCTAAACCTAACATTAACCCTAAAGCTAACAATAACCCTTACCTTAACCCGAACAATTACTCCAACTCTCATCCTAACCCTAATCCTAAAACTAACCCTAAACCTTACATGAACCATAAACCCAACTCTAATCCTAACCCTAACACTAACCCTACCTCTGACCCTAGCTCTACACATAACACTAACCCTAACCCTAACACTAAACCTTTCCCTAACCCTAACTCTATTGCTAACTTTAAACCTAAACCTAACTCTAACACTAACCCTAACTTTAAACCTAACATGAACCCTAATCCTAACCCTAATACTAAAACTAACCTAAACCCTACTACTATCACTAATCCTAAACCTAAAGCTAACCCTAACACAAACCTTAAACCTAACAGTAACCCTAATCCTAATGCAAATCCTAACACTAACTTCAATCTTAACTCGAATCCTACCTGTAAACCTAACCTAACACTTTCCCTAAACCTAACCCTAACACCAACCCTAACCCTAACTCTAACTATAACCCTAACCCTAACCTAACCCTAATCCTTGATCTAACCCTAAACCTTACCCTAACCCGAACACTAACCCTAACTCTAACCTTAACCATAACACTAATGCTAAGAGAAAACCTAATCCTAACCAGAACCCTAAACATAACCCTAACCTAACCGTATCACTAACCCTAAAACTAATCCTAATCCTAACCCTAATGCTAACCGTAACTCTAACCCTAAACCTTAAACAAATCCTAAGTCTAACCCTAACCTTAAACTTAACACAAAAAATAACACTAAACCTAACACTAAACCTAACTCTTACACTAACCCTAACTCTAATCCTAAACCTAACCTTATCCCTAACTCTAATATTAACCCTAACACTAAACCTAACTATAACCCTAACCGTAACACTAACCCTACACCTAATCCTAAAACTTGCACTAACCCTAACCCTAAACCTAACCCTAAAACGAATACTAACTCTAACCATAATCCTAACTGTAACCCTAACCCTATCCCTAACAAAAAACCTAAGCCTAAAACTACCCTAACAAAATAACCTAACCCTAACCCTAAACTCTTCCCTATCACTAAACATAACCCTAACTCTATCCCTAACACTAACCATAATCGTAACACAACCCTTATGATAACCATAACCCTAACCCCAACCTCACCCTAACCGTAACCCTAACCTATCCCTTATCTTAACCCTAACCCTAACACTAAAACGAAGCCTATAACTAACCTTACCCCTAAATCTAACGAAAACCCTAACACTAACCCTACCCAACACCTAATCCTAAATCTAACCCTAACACAAACCTTATGTGTAACCCTAACACAAACCTAACCCTAACTCTAACATGAATCCTAACTGTAACCATAACTCTAAATCTAAACTTAACCCTCACCCTTACAGAAACCCTAAGAGAAACTCTAACACTAACCCTAACACTAACCCTAACCCTAACCCTCACTCTATCTGTAACCATAAGCCTAACCCTTACACTTACCCTAATCCTAATCCTAAACCTAACCTTCATCCTAACCCCTAACCCCAAGATGAAACCTTGCCCTAACTCTAACCCTAACACTAACCCTAACACTAAACTTAACCCTATCCCTAACACTAACACTGACTTGCACTAATCCTAACCATAACCCTAACACTAACACTAACCCCTACCCTAACCTTATCACTAACACTAACCCTAAACATATCCCGAAACCTATCACTGACACTAACCCAAATCCCAAACCTAACCATAACACGAACACTAACCATAATTCCAACCCTAACCTAACAGTAACACTACCCTAACCCTAAATCTAACCGTAAGCTTAACACTAAACCTAACCCTAACCCTTACCCTAACACTAAACGTAACCCTAAATCTAAATTTAACACTAAAACCAAACCCTAACCTAACATAACACTAACACTCCCTACACCTAACATTAACCTTAAACCTATTCCTAACCCTAACACTATCCATAACCCCAACCCTAACACTAAACCAATTACTAACACTAACCCTAATCCTAAACCTAACCCTAACCCTAATCCAAACACTCACCCTAAACATAACCCTAACAGGAACGCTAACCTTAACCCTAAAACTAACCCTAACCCTAATCCTAACCCTAAAACTAACCCTTAGCATAACTCTAAACCTAAACCTAACCATAACACTAACCCTTAACCTAACCCTAACCCTAACACTAACCCTAACCCTAACTCTAATCCTAACCTTAATCCGAACCCTAAGCCTAAACTTAATATTAACACTAAGCCTAACACTAAGCCTAAAAGTAACCCTAAACCTAACCCTAACAATAACCCAAAACCTAACCCAAACCCTAACACTAACCCTAACCCTAACCCTAACTGTAACACTGAACATTACCCTAAGTTTAAACTTAACACGAACACTAACCCTAACACTATAACTAACACTAACAATAACCCTAACACTAACCCTAAAACTAACACTAACCCTAAAATTTACCCTAACCCTAACCCCAGCCCTAACCCTAACACTAATTCTAAACCTAACCCTAATGCTAACCCTAACAGTAACCCTAACCCTAACCCTACACATAATCGTAACCTCTAACACTAACCATAAACCTAACCCTAACACAAACCCTAACCCAAACCAGAACCCTAAACCTAACCCAACCCTAACCCTAACCCTTACCTAACCGTAACCATAACCCGAACACTAACCCTAACACTAACCCTAATACTACCCCTAACCCAAAACCTTACCCTATCAGTAACTCTAACACTAACCCTAAACCTAACACTAACTCTAACTCTAATCCTAACACAAACCCTAACCCTAAACGTAAACCTAACACTAACGCTAACTCTAACCATAAACTTTAATCTAATCGTAAACCTATCTGTAATTCTAACCCTAACCCTTACCCTTACAAAATCCTAACCCTAATCCTAACCCTAATCATAACTTTAAAAGTAACCCTAACACTAGCCCTAACCATATCCTTAACCCTAACACTAAAGGTAACTGTAACCATAACCCAAACACTTACCCTTAACCTAACAATAGCCCTAAAACTAATCCTAACCCTAACAATAACCCTAACTCTAAACATCACCCTAACCCTAACACTAACCCTAACACTTAACGTAATTCTAATCCTAACCCAAACAAAAATCTTAACCCTAACCCTAAACCAACCATAGCTCTATCACTAATCCTAACCCTAAACCTAAATCTAATACTAACCCTATCCCTAACCCTAACAATAAACCTAAACCGATTCCTAAACCTAACACTATTTCTAACCCTAACCCTAACTCTAATACTAACACTAATCATAAACCTAATTCTAACGCTAACACTAACCCTAACCATAAAACAAACTCTAACACTAGCCCTAACACTAATGCTAATCCTAACACTAAACCTAACCAAAACCCTTACCCACAACCCTAAACCTTACCCTAACCCGAACACTAAACCTAACCCTAAACCTAACCATAACAATAACCCAAACCATAAACCTATCCCTAACCATAACCCTAACCCAACAATAACTTAAACCTAACACTAACCCTAGCACTAACCCTAACCCTAACAGTAATACTAACCCTAACACTAACCCTTAAGTAAACCTAACGTTAACCCTATCCCTAACCCTAACTCTAAACCTAACACTAACTGTAACCCTAACACTAAATCTCAACCTATCCCTAATTAAAATATTGCTAACCCTAACACTAACCCTAATACTGACACTAACCCAAACCCTAACCCTACCACTAATCCTAAAACTAAAATCCTAACCATAACAGTAACCCCAACAGAAAATACTAACCATAACCCTAACACCAACCCTAACCCAACCCTAACAATAACCCTAAAACTAACCCTATCACTAAAACTAGTGCAAACCCAAACACTAACACTAAGCCTAATTTTAACCCTAATCCTACACGTAACCCTATTCTAACACTAACCCTAACCCTAACACGCACCCGAACCATAAGCCCAACACTAAACCTAAAACTAACTCTAACCTTAACACTAACCCTAACCCAAAACCTAACCCTAATTCTAACTTTAAACATAACCATAACTCTAACCCAAAACCTAACAAAAATTCTAAGTCTAACCCTAACCCTAACCCTAACACAAACACGAACACTAACCCTAAACCTAACACTAATCCTAACCCTAACCCTAAACCTAAACCTAGCACTAAACCTAACCTTAACCATAACCCTAATCCTAACCCTAACTCTAACCCTAACCGTAATACTCAACCTAACCCTAACCATAACCCTAAACCTAACCCTAACCCTAATCCTAATCCTAACTGTAACCCTACCCTAACTCTAACCCTATACCTAACACAAACCCTAAGCCTAACCATAACCCTAACCCTAATCCTAACATGGAACCTAACCCTAACCATAATCCTAACCCTAACACTAACCCTAAACTTAACACTTACCCTAACACTAACCCTAACCCTAACCCCAATTCTAACCCTAACAGTAACCCTAACCATAACACAACCTGAAAAATAACCCTAACACTTACCCAAACTCTAACACTAACCCTAACCCTAACCTTAACTCTAAAACTAACCCTAATCCTAACCCCAACCTAATGCTAAATTTAACCATAATCCCAACCCGAACCCTAACCCTAACATTAACAATAACCCAAACCCTAAAGCAAACACTAACACTAACCCTATCCCTAAACCTAACCCTAACACTAACTCTAACCCTAACCCTTACCCTAACCATAATCCTAACCGTAACCCTAACCCTAACACTAAACCTAACTCTAACACAAAACCTAACTGTAACCCAAACCCAACCCTAACACTAACTGTAAACCTAACCTTAACACTAACACTAATGGTAACCCTGACACTAACAGTAACTCTAATTTTAACCCAACCCTATTCCTAAACCAAACTCTAATCCTTCACTAACCCTAATCCTAAACCTAACCCTAACCCGAACATGAATTCTAAGTCTAACCCTAACCCTAACACTAAACCCTAATTTTAACCCTAAATCTAACACTAAACACAACACTAATCCTAACCCTAAATATAACCCTAATCCTAACACTAACACTTACCCTATCCCTAACCCTAACACTAACACTAACTCTAACTCTAAACCTTACTGTAATCCTAACACTAAACCTTACCCTAATTCTAACCCTAAATATAACCTTAATTCTATTCGTAACCCTAACACCCACACTAACCCTAACCCTAAGAAAACCCTACCCCTAAACTTAACCCTAACACAAACCCTAACTGTATTCCTAACACTAAACCAAATCTAACACTAAACCAAATCTAACCCTAACCCTAACTCTAAAACTAACCCTAACCCTAACACTAACTTTAACACTAACCCTAAGCCTACCCCTAAACTTAACCCTTACCCTAATACTAACACTAACCCTAACACAAACACTAACATAACTCTAACCTTAAACCTAACCCTAATACTCACCCTAACACTAACCCTAACACTAACACTAAATGTAACAGTAACCCTAACTCTAACACTAACCCTAACTCTAATCCTAACGATTTCCATAATCCTAACACTAACCCTAAACTTAATCCTAACCCTAACACTAAATTTAATTCTAACCCTTACCCTACCCCTATTTCTAACACTAACCCTTACCCTAAATCTAATCCTAAAACTAACCCTAACACAAAATTTAACACTAACTTTAACCCTAACCCTACCCTAATCCTAACTGTAACCCTAACCCTAAGAATAACCCTAACCCTAATCCTTACTCAAGCCCTAAACTTAAACCTAACACTAACCCTAACCCTAACCCTTACCCTAACACTAACCTTAACCTTAAACCTAACCCTATCACTAACCTTAACCCAAATCCTTACACTAATCATAACACTAACCCTAAACCTAACCCTAAGCCTAACACTAACTCTAAACCTATCCCTTACCCTAACACTATAATAAACCCTAACCCCAACCCTAACAAAACACTGACATTAAACCAAACCCTAACCCTATCCTTCACCCTAACCCTAATCCTAACCGTAACACTCACCATAACCCTAACACTAACCTGAACACTAATTCTAAACCTAACACTAAACCTAACTGTAATTTTAACTCTTAACTTATCCCGAAGACAAACCTTAAAATTAACTCTAACCCTAACCCTAAAACTATTTTTTTAAAGAGAGAGTGAGAGAGGAGAGAGAGAGAGAGAGAGGTAATTTTAATATTTATTTTTTAGTTATCGGCGGATACAACATCTTTGTTTTGTATGTGGTGCTGAAGATCGAACCCGGGCCACACGCATGACAGGCGAGCATGTTACCACTTGTGCCACATCCCCAGCCCCCTAAAACTAATTTTAACCCTAACCCTAACCCTAACCCTAAACCCAACACTAAACCTAACCCTAAACCTAAACCTAACACTAACGCTAATCCAAACTGTAACCATAACTCTAATACGAACCTCAAGTCTAACCCTAACACTAACCATAACCCTTACACTAACACTAATCCTAACCCTAACAATAACACTAACCATAACACTAACCTAAACCCTAACACTAACACTAACCATAACACTAACCCTAACCCTAATTCTAACCCTAACAATAAACCTAAACCCAAACCTAACCTATCCGTAATTCTATTCCTAAACATAACCCCCAAACTAACACTAACCCTAACCCTAAACATAACCCTAACCCTAACACTAACACTAACCCTAACTATATCCCTAAACCTAACACTAATATTAACTATAACTCTAAAACTAATCATAATCCTAACACTAAACCTAACCCTAATTCTAACCTTAAATATAACCATAATCTTATGCATAACCCTAACACTACACTAACCATAAACCTAGTCCTAACGTAAACCTAACCATAACCCTAATGCTAACACTAACCCTAACACTAATCCTAACTCAAATTCTAAACCTGACCCTAAAACTAGTCTAACCCTAAGCCCAACCCTAAAGTTAATCCATACCCTAACACTAACCTTAACCGTAACATAAACCCAACACTAACTTAAAACCTAACCACAACCCTAACTCTAACACTAAACCATAGCTATTTCACAAACCTAACACGATTCATAACCCTTACCATTACCCTATCCCTAACACTAACATTAATTCTAACATTAACCCTAACTCTAGCCATTACACTAACCCTAACTCTAACTCTAAGATGAACCATAACTTTAAGCCTCACACTAATCCTAACTCTAGCCCTAACCCTAACCCTAACCCTAACCCTAAACATAACAATAACCCTAACCTTAACATTAACCCTAACCCTGACACTAAACCTAACCCTAACCTTAACACTAACCTAAAGCAAACCCTAACACTAACACTAATCCTAACAGTAACACTAAACCTAACCCTAACCTTAATTCAAACCCTAAACCTGAAACTAATCCTAAACCTAACTCTAAACCTAAACCTAACACTAAACCTAACCCTAAACCTTATACTAAACCTAAACCTGACCCTAACCCAAACACTAAACCTAACCCTAACCATAACCATAACACTAACCCTATCACTAACCCTAATAATGCCACTAAGCCTGACCCTAACCCAAACCCTAACCCTAAACCTAAACACAATCCTAACCTTAACACTAACCCTAATCCTAACCCTAACCCTAACAAAAACACTAACATTAACTCTAACTCTAACTCTAACTAACCCAAACTTAACAATAATCCTGAACCTAATCTAACCGTAAACCCTACCCTTACCTAAACCTAACCCTAACCCTAACACAAAAACTAACCCTATCCCTAATCTAAACCCTAACACTATCCCTAAACCTAACCCTAACACTAACATTAACACTCACCCTAAACCTAACCATAACACTAACTCTAACCATAATCCTAACACTCACCCTCACACTTACCAAACCCTAACCCTAACACGAAGCTTAACAATAAACTTAACCCTAAACCTAACCCTAACCCTAACTCTAACTCTAATCCTAACCCTAACCCTAAACCTAACCCTAACACTAACCCGAATGCTAACTCTAACCCTAATGATAAACCTAAAAATAACCCTAAGCCTAACCCTAACCCTCATCCTAACACTAAACCTAACACCAACCTTAACCCTAACCCTAAAACTAAACCTAAACCTAAGTATAACCTTAAACCAAACACTAAAAGTAACTCTAATTCTAATCCTAACCCTAAACCTAACCCTAAACCTAATACTAATCTTAACCTAACTCTAACCCTATCATAATCCTATCTGTAACCCTAACCCGAATCCTAACACTAACCGTAATCATAACCGTAACCATAAAACTAACCTTATCCCTAACACAAAATCTAACCCTAACCTGAACCCTAACACTAACCTTAATCCTAATCCTAAACCTAACAACAATCCTAACCCAAACTATAAACCTAACTTTTACCTTAACACTAATGTTTACCTAACCAAACCCAAATCCTAACAGAAACACTAACCCTAACACTAATGCTAACCGTAACTCTAATACGAACCCTAAACCTAACCAGACCACTATACCTAACCCTCACCCAAACCATAACCCCAACCCTAACACTAATCCTAAAAATAACCCTAACAGAATTTCTAACCCTAAGTCTAACCCTGACCCTAAACCTAACCCTAACTTTAAACCTAACGCTAAACCTAAACCTAATCCTATCCCTAACATTAACCCTAACCCTAACCCTAAACCTAACTCTCATCATAACCCTATCCCTAAATCTTACACTAACCTTAACCCTAACACTAACACTAAACCTAAACTTTTTTATAACCCTAAACCAAACACTAATGCTAAATTTACCCTAATCCTAACCATAACCATAACCAAAACCCTAAGCCTAAACCTAACCCTAATCCTAACTATAACCATAACCCTAACCTAACACTAACCATAACACTAACCCTAACACTAAACATAAGCCTAACCCTAACCCTAAAAATAACAATAACTCTAACAATAACCCTAACCCTAACCTATGCTAAACCTATCCCAAACCCTAACCCTAATAATAAACGTATATGTAAACCTATATGTAACCCTATCAGTAACCCTAACACAAACCCTAATCCTAACCGTAACATTAACTCTAACCCTAATCCTAACACTAACACTAACACTAACTTTACACTAACACTAATTCTAACCATTACCCTAAACCTAACCATAAACCTTAACCTAACCCTAATCCTAACCCTAACATTAACTTTAATCCTACCCCTAAAACTAACCCTAACACTAATACTATTTGTAACAAAAACCCAACCCTAACCATAACCCGAACCTTAAAATAATCCTAACACTAACCCTAACCTAACACTAACCCTAACCCTAAACCTAACCGTATCACTAATCCTAACCCTAAACCTAACTGTATCACTAACCCTACCCTAACCAGAACCCTAACCTTATCACTAACCCTAACCTTAACCCTAACCCTATCACAAACCTGAACCCTTATCCTAACCCTAACACTAACCCTAAACTTAACCCTAACATGAAACTTAACCCTAACACTAAAATTAACACTAACACTAACCCTAACTCTCACCCTAATCCTAACCCTAAACCAAACAGTAAACCTAACCCTTATCCTAACACTAACCCTAAAGCTATCTATAACCCTAACCCAAACACTAATGCTAAACCAAACCCTAACCCTAACACCAACTGTAACCTAACCCTAACCCTAAATTTAAACCTAAAAATAACCCTAACCTTAACCTTAACATGAACCCTAATCCTAAACCTAATCTTAACCTAATTCTAACTCAAACCCTAACCTAAACCTAACAAAAACTTTGTCCCGAACCTTAACACTAACCGTAACCGTAACCCTAACCATAACCCTAACCATAACCCTAACCAGAACCAGAACCCTAATCATAACCCTAACCATAACCCTAACACAAACTTATCCTAACACTAAGCCTAAGCATACTTTAACACTAATCATAACCCTAACCTTAATCCTAACCCTAACCCTAACAGAAACCCTAACAGAAACCATAACCCTAACCATAACCTAATGTTAATGCTAATGCTTATCTAATCCTAACCATAATCCTAACCCTAACACTAACCCTAACAATTAGTGTACCCATAACTTTAACATGGACCCTAAACTTAATCATATCACTATGCCTAGCACTCACCCAAATCCTAACCCTAAGCCTAACACTAACCCTAAACCTAACCCTAACCCTAATCCTAACATAAACCCTAACCCTAACCCTTACCCAAACCTACCCTAACACTAACCTTAATTTTAACCTTAATAAAAACTGTAAATGTAACTCTAAACATAACCCTAATGATAACCCTAACACAAACCCTAACCCTAAACCTACAACTAACCCTAACCCTAACCCTAACACAAACCCTAACCCTAATTTTACACTAACACAAATTCTAACCATAACCCTAAACCTAATCCTAAACCTTCACATAACCCTAACTCTAAACCTAATCCTAATAGTAACTTTAGTCCTAAATGTAACACTAACGCCAACACTAACCCTAACCGTAACACAAACCCTAACTCTAACCCTAACCCTAAACTTAACCTAACCATAAACCTAACCCTAACCTAACACTAACCCTAAACCTAACCCTAATCCTATCACTAACCTATCCTTTATTCTAATCCTAACACTAACCCTAAAAGTAACCCCACCACGAATCATAAACTTAACCCTTATTGTAACCGTAACCGTAACAGTAACGCTAACCCTAATGCTAACACCAACTTTAACTTTATTTTAACCCTTACACTATACCTGACACTAACACTAACCCTAACCCTAACTCTAACACGAACCCTAATGCTAAGCCTATCTCTAACCATAACACTAACCCTAACACTAACCCTAACCCTAATCCTAACCCTAACATTAACCCTAAGCTAACCCTAAACCTAAACCTAACCCCATAACACCAAATCTCACCCTAACCCTAACCGTAAACTAAACACTGTCCCTAAACCTAACCCTAACACTAACCCAAAATATTACTATAACCCTAATCCAAACACTGATGCTCAACCTAACTGTAACCCTAACACTAACCCTAAAACTAACCCTAACCATAAACCTAACCCTAACACTAACACTAAACCTAACCCTAACATGGAATGTAACTGTATTTCTAACCTTAACCTAAAACTAACCCTAACCTAACCCTAACCCTAACCTTTATCCTAACACATATCCTAACTCTTACCCTAACCCAACCAAAACACTAACCCTAATTGTACCCCTAAACCTAATGAAACCCTAACCCTAAAACTAACACTAACTCTACCCATAACCTTGAAACTATTCCTTAACCTATCCTTAACATTAACTCTATCCCAAATCCTAATCTTAATGCTAACCCTAACCTAAGCCTAACCATAATAAAAAAACCTAATTCTAACCTTAACTCTAAAAAAACCATAACCCTAACCCTAACCCCAACCCTAACCCTAACCTTTATCTAAACTTAACCCTAACCCTAACTCTAAACCTAACCCTAACCCTAATCCAAACCGTATACCTATCCTTAACTTAACCCTAACCCTAAAACTAACCATCACCCTAACCATAAACGTGTAACTAAACCTAACCCTAACACTAACAGAAACCCTAAACTAAACTATAACCCTAACCCAAACACTAACGCTAAACCTAACCCTAAACCTAACACTAACCCTAATTTTAACCCTAACCCTAAACCTAAACCTAACATGAACTTTAACACTAACATGAACCATAAACATAACCCAAACCCTAATTTTACCCTAACACTAACTCTAACCCAAACACTAATCCTAAACCTAACCCTAAACCTAACCCTAACACTAAACCTAAACTTAACACTAACCCTAACCTAACTCTAACTCTAATACTAACCATTATTGTAACCCAAACTATAATATTAACCATAACCTCAACAGAAACCCTAACCCTAACCCTAACACTAACCCTAACCCTAACACTAACCCTAAACCTAACCCTAACACTAAAACTAACACTAATTGTAACCCTAACCCTAAACCTAAACCTAAAACTTACCCTAATTCTAATTCTAACTTTAACCCTAACATTAAACCTAACCCTAACCCGAACACTAACCGTAACCCTAAACGAAACTGAAATTTTAACCCCAGCCCTAACTCTAACCCTAATCCTAACACAAACCCTATCCCTAACCATTACCATAACATAACCGAAACCTAACCCTAACCAAAACCTAACACTAAACCAAATCCTTACCCTATCCCTATCTCTAACCCTAACCCTATCCCTAAAACTAACCATACCCTAACCCTAACACTAATGGTAAGAAAAATATTAACCCTAAACCTAAAATAATACTAAACCTTAAACTATCCCAAAACCTAACACTAAATCTAACCCTAAACTTAACCCAAACACTACCAATAACCCTAAACCTAACCCTAAACCTAACCCAAAAACAAAAACCTAAACCTAACCCTAACCAAAAAACTAAGTCTAACAATAACCCTAACCCTACCGTAACACTAATCCTAAACTTCATCTTAACCCTAACAATAACCCTAACACTAACCCTAACCCTAATTCTAACACTATACCTAATCCTAACTCTAACACTAAACCAAACACTAACCCTAACCCTAACCATAACCCATAAACTAAAACTAACCCTAACCATAAACCTAACCCTCAACCTAACACTAACACTAATTCTAACCCTAACACAAACCCTAACCCGAACCCTAACCTGAACCCTGACACTAACCGTAACATTTAACTTAACCCAAACTCTAACCCAAAACCGAACCCTAAGCTAAAACTAACTTTAAAACTAACCATAACCCTAAAACTAAACCTATCCTTATCCCTAACCCTAATCCTAACACTAATGCTAACCCTAAAACTAAGCCTAAAGTAACCCCTAACCCTAAACCTAACCTTAACCCTAACACAAATCCTAACCCAAAACATAATCCTAACCCTAACATAACACTAACCCTAATCATTTCCTAACTTTAAACCTAACCCTAAACCTAACACTAAACCTAACTTAACCTTAACCCTAATCCTAACACTACACCTAATACCAACACTATACCTATCACTAACCGTAACCCTAACCTTAATGCTAAACTTAACCCTAACACTAACACTTACCCTATCTCTAACCCTAAACTTAACCCTAACACTAAAACTAACCCTAACCCTAATCCTGAACCTTACACTAACACTAACTCTAAACCTAATAGAAATCCTAACCCTAACCCTAACATTAAAACTAACCCTAACACTAAACCTAAACCTAATCTTAACCCTAACACTAGCCCTAAAACTAACCATAACATTAACACTAAACCTATCCTTAACTCTAACCCTAACCCTAACATTAACCCTAACACTAACCCTAACCCTAATCCTAAATTAACCCTAACCCTAACCCTAACCCTAACCTTTACCCTAACACAAACCTCAACCCAAAACATAACCTTAACCCTAAACCTTACATAACCCTAACCATAACCCTATCTGTAACCCTAACACTAAATCAAACCCAAATCTTAACACTAACCCTTACCCCAACCCTAACCCTATACTAACCCTCACCCTAACCTTAACCCTAAACCTAACACTAACCTAACCCTAACTATTCCCTAACCCTAACACTAACCCTAACACTAACACTAACCCTAAACCTAACTGTAACCCTAAAATTAACCCTAAGCCTCACTTTAACCCTGCTACTAACCATAAAACTATCCCTAAACTTAACCCTAACACAAACTCTAAACCTAATTCTAACCCTATCACAAACGATAACCCCAATGCTAACACTAATTCTAACACCAACCCTAATGCTAAAACTAACCCTGAACTCTAACCCTCACCCTACCTTTAAACCTGACCCTGATCCTAACTGTAACTCTAACCATTACCTAAACATAACACGAACCCTAACCATAACCATAACAATAACCCTAACCCTAACCCAAATCCTAACCATAACCCTCACCCTAACCCTAACCCTAACAATAACCACAATTCTAACACAAACCCTAACCTAAACCATAACCATAAACTTAATTTAACCCTAAACCTTACCCTCACCCAAACTCTAATACTAACTTGCTCCCTATCCTTAAGCTAAACCTAATACTAACCCTAATTCAAACACTAACACTAACCATAAACGTAAGTATAACCCAAACTGAAACATTAATGCTAACCCTAACACTAACCCTATACTTAACATTAAAACTTATGCTAACCCTAACCCTAACACGAACTCTAACTCTAAACCAACCCTAACCCTAAACGTAAACCTAACACTAACAGTTAGCCTAATCCTAAACCTAAACCTAGCCCTAACCCTAACACTAAGCTAATACTAATACTAACCCTATCCCTAACCCTATCTCTAACCCTCAACCTAATCCAAAACCTAACACTAACCATAATCCTATTCCTAACACGAACCTAAATCCTAATCCTAAACCAAACACAAACCTAACAATAACACTCTCCATAACACTAACCCTAACCGTAACCCTAACTCAAACCCTAAACACTGACCTTAACCCAAACCCTAGCCCTAAACCTAAACCTATCCCTAACCCTAACACTATCCCTAACCCTCACCCTAACACTAACACTAAAGCTAACCCAAAACCTACTCCTATCCCTAACACTAACCCTAACCCTAACACTAACACAAATCTCATAATTAACACTAAAACTAACCCTAACCCTAACCCTTAAACTAATCCTAAACCTCACCATGACCCTAAATCTAATCCTAAAACTAACCCTAAACATAAACCTAACACCAACTCTAATGCTAAAACTAGGCCTAACCCTAACACTAACACTAAACCTATCCCTAAACCTAACACTATCCCTAACCCTAACCTAACACTAACACTAACCCTCAAACGAAACCTAAACCTAACACTAATCCTAAACCTAACGCTAACAGGAACCCTAACCCTAACCCTAATACTAACCCTAACATTAACCCTTATGCTAACCCTAATCCTAACATAAACCTAACACTAACCCTAACACTAATGCTAACCTTAACTCTAAAACTATCACTAATCATAACCCTAACACTTACACGAAACCTAAACCTAAACCTAACACTAAACCTAATCTTAAACCTAACCCTAACCCTAACACTAACACTAACACTAAACCTAAAGCATATTTTAACCCTAACACCAACCCTAACCCTAAACCTAACCCTGACCCTAACACTAACCATAACCCTAAACCTGAACTAAGCCTATCACTAACTCTAACACTAACCCTTAACCTAAAATTAACCATAACTCTAACCCTAAATCTAACCCTAATTCCAACCCTAACCCTAACCTTAACCCTAACCCTAACACTTACCTAAACCTAACATTAACCCTAAAGCTAACAATAACCCTTACCTTAACCCGAACACTTACTCCAACTCTCATCCTAACCCTAATCCTAAAACTAACCCTAAACCTTACATGAACCATAAACCCAACTCTAATCCTAACCCTAACACTAACCCAAACCCTAACTCTCAACCTAGCTTAACCCTACCTCAAACCTAAACCTAACGCTAATCCTAATCATAACCATAACCCTAACCATAACACTAACCCTAAACCTTACACTAAACTTAATTCTAATTCTAACTTTATACCTAACACTCAACCTAACCCTAACTCTAACAGTAATACTAATTGTAGTCATAACCCTAAACCTAACCCTAAACCTTACCTTAACCCTAATCAAACCTGAACACTAAACCTAAACCTAACACTAACACTAACTTTAATCTTAACGATAACCCTAATCCTAACCCTAACACTAATACTAACCCTAACCCTAAACCTAAACTAAACATGACACTAACCCTAACCCTAACATGAATCATAAACCTAACCCTAACCCTAAGTAAACCTAACCCTAACCCTATCCCTAACATGAACCCTAACCCCAAACCTAACCCTAACCCTAACACTAACCCTAAACCTAACCATAACCCTAACCTAACCCTAAGCCTAAACCTAACCCTAACGCTAATCGTAATCATAACACTAACCCTAAATCTAACAGTAATCTTAACCCTAATCCTAACCCTAACACTCACCCTAACCCTAACCCTAACAGTAACAGTAACTCTAATCAGAATCCTCACCCTAACCCTAAACCTAACCTTAATCCTAACCCTAACATTAACACTAACCCTAACACTAACCTAACACTAACCCTAATCCCAAAACCAACCCTTACTCTAACTATAACCCTAAACCTAAACCTAACAACAAAAAAACTAATTCTAACCCTAAAACTAACCCTAAAACTTACACTAACCCTAACCCTAACTCTAACACGAACTCTAACGCTAACCCTAACAGTAACCCTATACCTTACCCTAAACCTAAACCTAACCCTAAACCTAACTTTAATACTACCCCTACTCCTAACCCTAATACTAACCTGAAACCTAACACTAACCATTATCCTAACCCTAAACCTAACCATAATCCTAACTATAACACTAATCCTAACCCTTACATTAAAACTAAACCTAACTCTAATCCTGACACTAACCATAATCCTAACTGTAAATCTAACCATAAACTTAATTGTAATGCTAAACCAAACACTAACGCTAACCCTAACTGTAACCCTAACACTAACCCTAACACTAACCCTAAAACTAAGCCTCACATGAACCTCACTAACCCTAACATGAACCCTAAGCCAAACCCTAACACTAACCTAAATCTAACCCTAACCCTATCCTTAACAATAACCCTAAACCCAAACCGAACACCAACCCTAATATTAATCCTAACCCTAAGCCTAACCATAACCCTAACTTGACCCTAATCCTAACACTAACCCTAAACCTAATCCTAACACTTACCCTAACCCTAACCGTAACAATCACCCTAACCCTAAACCTAACACTAACCACTAACTCAAATTATATCCCTAAACCTAAACGTAAACCTTAACCTAATGCTGAAACTTACCCTAACACTAACCCTAACCCTAACACTAACCCTAATCCTAACCGCAACCGTAACCCTAATTCTAACACAAACATTAACCTTAACAAAAACCGAAAATTTAACCATAACACTAACCCTAACCTCATCCTAATTCTAACCCTAAATTTACACTAACTCCAACCCTACAGGAAACCTAACCCTAACCCAAAACCTAATGCTAACTCTAACCCTAACCGTAAACTTTTCTCTAACCCTAACCCAAACACTAACACTAACCCTAACCCTTACTCTAACATAACACTAACCATAACCCTAAAACTAACACTAACCCTAACCATAAACCTAAACTTAGCACTAATAATAACCCTAACACTAACCTTAAACCAAACCCAAACCCTAACACTAACTCTAACCCTAACACTAACTCTAAACCAAACCCTTACCCTAACACTAACTCTAAACCAAACCCTTACCCTAACCTAATACTAACCCTAACACTAAACCTAACTAAAACACTAATACTAACAATAACACTAACCCTAAATCTAACCCTAATTCTATAACTAACCCTAATCCTAAACCTAAACCTCACCCTAACCATAACCCTAAACCTATTCTTAATTCTAAATGTAATTTTAACCATAAGACTAATGATAACCTTTACCCTAACACTAACTGAACACTAACCCTAACCCTAACCCTAAAGCCAATGCTAAACTTAACTCTAAAACTAACCCTAACCCTTACCTGAACCCTAGCCTAAACCTAACCCTATCACATCACTAGCCCTAACCCTAACCCTGACACTAAACCTTACACTAACTATAACCCTAACTCTAATACTAACCCAAAATCTAATCATAACCATAATCTTAACTGTAACCCTAAACCTAACCCGACCCTAACCCTAACACAAATTCTAACACTAAACCTAACACTAACCCTAACCCTAATCCTAACACTAACCCTAAACCTAACCAGAACCCTAATACTAACCCTAACACTATCCCTAATGCATACCCTTACCCTAACACTAACCCTGACCCTAACGCTAACACTAAAACTAACACTAAACCAACCCTTACACTAACCTAACACTAACCCTAACACTAAACCTAACCAAAACACTAATACTAACCTTAACAAAACCATAAATTTAACTGTAACCCTAACACTAACCCTAACACTAACCTTACAGGAACTCTTACCCTAATCCTAACACGAAACCTAACCCTAACCCTAACCCTAAACCTAAACCTAAACTTAAACCTAACACTAATACAAACCCTAACCCTAAACCTCAATGAAATCCTAACCCTAACCCTAATCTATCACTAACCCTAACCCTAATCATAACCCTAACCCTAATTCTAAACCTAACCCTAAACCTAAACATAACACTAACCCTAAATCTAACCGTAATACTCCCCTAATCCTAAACCTAACCATTCCCATAAGCTAACCCTAACCCTAACACTAAAACTAACATAGCACTAATCCTTGTCCTAAACTAACACTATTTTAAACCTAACCATAACCCTAACCCTAATCTAAGCCTAACACTAACTTTAACACTAACACTAACTGTAAACCTAACAATAACCCAAACCTATCTCTAATCCTAACCCAAACAATAATCCTAACCCTAACCCTTTTTCTAACATGAACCCTAACCCCAATCCTTACCCTAATACTAATCCTAACACTAAGTGTAACCTTATTTCTAACCCCAAACCTAACCTGAACACAAACTCTAATCCAAACAAAAAACTTAACCTAATCTAACCCTACCCCTAACCCTTGCATAACACTAACACTAAGCCTAACATTAACCCTAACCCCAACCTTAACCCTATCACTAAACCTAACCATAAACCTAACACTAAACCTAACATTAACCCTAACCGTAACCGTAACCCTAACCCTAACCCTAACTTTAAACCTAATCCTACCATAACCCTAAACATTACCTTAATACAACCTAATCCTAATAGTAACCCTTAACCTAACCCTAAACCAAACCATAATCCTAAACCTAACACTAAACCTAACCCTATCTCTAAACTTAACCCTAACCCAAACCCTAAGCCTAGCACTAACCCTAATGCTAACCCTCACCCTAAGACTAACACTAACACTAACCCTAATCCTAACACTAACTCTAACCATAAACCTAACACTAAACCTAACTCTAAACCTAATCGTAACACTACCCCTACCTCTAACCCTATCTCTAAAATTAACCCTAACCCTAACACTCTCCCTAACCCAAACCCTAACCCTAACAGTAACACTAACCCTAACACTAACCCTAACCCTAACCCTTACACGAACCCTAACCTAATCCTAACACTATCCCTAAATCTAACCATAACCATAACCCTAACCTTAACACTAACTGTAAAACTAAACCTAAACCTAACACTAACATTAACACAACCCTAATCCTAACTCTAACATTTATCCTAACCCTAAACCTAACCCTAACACTAACCCTAACCCTATCCCTACAACGATGCCTAACCCTAACAAGAACCCTAAGCCTAACACTAACCCTAACCCTAATTGTAACCCTAACCCTAAGCGTTACCCTAATCTTAATTGTAACCCTAAGCCTAACACTAACCCTAACCTTAATCTTAACCCTAACCCTAAGTGTTACCCTAATCTTAACTGTAACCCTATGCCTAACCCAAACCCTAACCCTAACACAAATCCTAACAGTAAACCTAGTAATAACCCTAACACTAACCCTAACCCTAACACTAACCCTATCCCTAAACCTAACCCTGTCTCTAACCCTAACCTTAACCCTAACACTAACCCTAATCCTAACACTTACCCTAACCCTAACACTCAACAAATGCTAACCCTAAACCTAACAATAACCATAACCCTAAAATTAACACTAATTCTAAACTTAACTATAACTCTATCCCAAACACTAATGCTATTTCTAACTGTAACCCTAACCCTAACAATAACTCAAACTGCAACCCTATCTCTAAACTTAATCCTAATAGTAACCCTAACCTTAAACCTAACCCTATCCCTAATCCTAACCCTACCTCTAATCCTATCCATTACCCTAAGCCAAACACTCACCTTAATGCTAACCTAGTCCTAACACTAATCCTTAGCCTATCCCAAACCCTAACTATTTTAGTAGTCCTAACCCTCGGCCTCATTCTTGCTCTACCCTTATCCCAAAACCTGACCCTTATTCTGATCCTAACACTAACCCAGGATCTATACCTGACACTAACCCTAAAGTGGACCCTAACTCTTCCCCTACCAGTAAACCTGTACCTAAACCTAACAGTAACACTAGCACTAGACAAAATATAATCCTAAATAGAGTCATAAATCTAGCCCTAGCCCTAAACATAAACCTTGAACTAGCCCTAACAATAACCCTTAACCTTACACAAAGATTAACCCTATGCCTAGACCCAATGCTATTTTTAATTCTGGCCCTAACCCTAACCCAAACACTGACGCTTATTCTAACACAAACCCTAGCTCTAAACCTTATCCTAACCCAAAATCTAACCCTAACACTAGACTTATTCATAACCCTAACCCTAAAACTAGCCATAACCATAACCCATAGCCCTAATGCTAGCCATAAACATCACTCAAACCTAGCCCTTATCCTAGCCCTAAACCTAGCCCTAATTGTAACTCTAACCATAACACTAGGCCTAACCCTAACCCTAACCATCAACCTAGTCCTAAACCTAGCTCAATCTCTAACCCTTTCCCTAATCATAATATGAAACCTAACCCTAGCCATGACTCTAACCCTAAAACTCGCCCTAGACCTAACCCTAGCTCAAACCTTAATACTCACCCTAAATCAAACCCTGACAGTAACCGTAGGCCTAACCCTAACCCTAGCCATAAACTTAACCTTAACCCTAGCCCTAACCTTAGCTCTAACCCTATCCATTACCCTAAAGAAAAGCCTAAACCGAATGTTGACCCTAGGCCTAATGCTAACCCTATTGCTAACAATAACCATATCCATTACTCTAAACCTAATCTGCATCCTAAACCTAACCCTATACATTACCCGAATCCTAAACCAAACTCTAATGCAAATACAAGCCTTAAACCTAAACCTTAACCTAAACCAAACCATACCTGGACCCTGACTGTAATAAAACATGTAGCTTCAAACCTGATCCTTACTCTAAACCTAACCCTTACACTAGACCTAGCCATAACCTAACCATAAAACTACCATTTACTTTGAACCTAGACCTGACATTAGCCCTAGCCATAATCTTAGCCCTAGCCCTAACACATACCCTCATCCTGGCACTAAACCTAGCCTTAATCCTAACCGAAACCCTAACCCTAACCCTTTATCAAATTCTAACCCAAACCCTAGCTCTAAACCTAGCTATAACCCCTTCCCCTAAATCTAACACTAACCCTAACACTAACATTAACCATAACCCTAGCCCTAACCCTAGGCCTAATTCTAACATAACCCTAGCACTAATCCTAGCCCTAATAGCCCTAACACTAAACCTACCCCTAACTCTAGCCCAAAGAATAACTCTAATTGCACCCTAGTCCTATTTCTAGTTCTAACCCTATCCGTTACCGTAACCCTAACAGTAGCCCTAACCTTACCCTAATGCAGGCCCTAGCCCTAAACCTAGATCTAACCATAACAAGAAATCTAAGCCTAAACCTCATCCTAACACTAGCCTTAACACTATCGCTAATCCTAAAACTAGCACTAACCCCAGCCCTTGCTCTAAAGCAAAACTGAGCCACATCCCTAACCTAACCCTAGCCTAATGATAAAGCTAGATCTGACATTAGTCCTATCCCTAATTCTTACCCTAACCCTAAAAAAACCTAACCCTACACCTAGCCTTAATCCTAGCCCTGATTTGAGTCCTATCCCTAACCCTGATCAGTAACACTGATCCTGACTCTGACCCTAACACTAACCCTATCTCTAATCATCTCCCTAAACCTAAACCTAATCTAAACACTAGACCTTCACCTAGACCTAATGCTATTTCTAATCATAACCCTAGTTATTACATTAGCTATAGTCCTACACTAGCCCTAACCTAACCCAAAACCTAGCCCTAATCCGAGCCCTAACCCTAGTTTTAATTGTAGCCCTAACCCGATCCCTAGCCCTAACACTTAAACTAAACCTAACCCTAAACCTAAACCTTGTCCTAACCCGAACCTAACTGAACCATAGCCCTATTCCTAACCATAACACTAGCCCTCAACCTAGATATAATTTTATCTATTATCCTAACCATAACCCTAAGCAAATTCTAACCCTGGGCCTAACCCTAACCATAGCCCCAACCTAACCATAACCCTAGTCCTAACTGTAGCTCTAATCCTATCCATTACCTGAACCATATCTTTAACCAAATTCTATCCCTAGGCCTAACTCTAACCCTATGCCTTACCCTAACTATGTCCATTATACTAAACTTAACCTGAACCTGAAACATAACCATATCCATGACCCTAATCCTAATGCTAATTTTAGCCCTAACCCTAAACCTTAACTTAACCCATACCCTCTTCCTGACTCTGACCCTAATAATACCCCTAGCTATAAACCTGACCCTAACCTTCAACGTAACCCTTACAATAGACCTGGTCATAAACCTAAACCTAAAATTATCCCTAACCATAAGCCTAGAACTGACATTAGCCATAGACCTAATCTTAGCGCTAAACCGAGCACAAACCCTACCCCTAATCCTAGCCCTAAAACTAGCATTAATCCTAGCCCTAACCTTAACCAGAGCCCTAATCCTAATTTTATCCCATGCCCTAGACCAAAATGTAGCTGTAACATCATACCTTACCCTAACCCTAATGCTAATGCTAACACTAGCCCTAACTCTAGGCCAAAATTTATCACTAACCTTAGGGCTAATCCTAACCCTATATTAACCCTAATCCTAAACCTAATCCTATCCCTAGCCCTGTGACTAACTCTAACTCTTCCCCTAGCCATATCCCTAGTTCAAAACCTATCCCTTAGCATAATCCAAAGCCTAGCCCTATCCCTAGCACCAACCTTAAATCTAACCATCATCCGAGCCCTAAACCTGGTTGTAAACACTAACCTTAAGCCCAAACCTCACCATAACACTAGCCCTAAACCTAATGCTAATTGGAAAACTAGCTCTAACCCTACCCTAGCCTTAAAACAAAACCCAGCCATAATCCTAACCCTAACCCTTAACCTAAACCAAACACTAATTTTATACCTATCCCTAAACTTAGCCCTAATTTGAGTCCTAACCCTGACCCTGACTGGGACCCTAACAGTACCCGTAGCTCTAAACATTGCCCTTATGCTAACCCTAGAACTAGCCCTAATCAGAAAACTAGTTCTGTCATCAGCCGTAGCCCTAATGCTAACAGGAATCCTAGCCTAATCCTAGCCCTTACTCTAACCCTAACCCTAACCCTACCTCTAACCCTATCCCTTACCCTAAGCCAAACACTATCCCTAATGCTACTCTAGTCCTAATCTTAATCCTTAGCCTAGCCCAAACCTTAACTCTATTACTAGTCCTATATCTAGCCCTCATTCTAGCTTTAACCCTAATCCTAACCCTTATTATGATCCTAACACTAATCCTAGATCTAAACCTGACCCTAAGCCTAAACCGAACCCTAACACTACCCTTTACCGGTAAACCTATACTTACACCTAACAGTAACACTAATACTAGACGAAACCTAATCCTAAATAGAGTCATAAATCTAGCCTTAGCCCTAAAAAGAAACTAGCACTAGGCATAACAATAACCCTTAACCTAACATAAAGACTAAACCTATCACTAGACCAAATGCTAGTCCTGAATGTGGCCTTAACCATAAAACTAATCCTAACCCAACAATGACAATTAACCTAATAGAAACCCTAGCTCTAAACCTTATCCTAAACCAAAACCTAACCCTAACATAGACTTATCCATAACCCTGAGCCTAACACTAGCCATAACCATATTCCTATCTCTTACATTACCCCTAGCCCTAACGTTAGCCCTAAACATCACACAAAACCTAGCCCATAGCCTAGCCCTAAAGCTAGACCTAATCATAACCCTAACCTAACCTTAGACTTAACCCTAATGCTAACCCTCACCCTAGCCTTAACCCTAGCTCAAACTTTAATCCTTAGCCTAAAGATAACCCTAACCCTAAACCAAACCCTAGCCATGACTCAAACCCTAACCCTCGCCCTAGCCCTAACCCTAGCTCAAATGCCTACACTTAACCTAAACGTAACCCTAACATTAACCCTAGGCCTAACCCTAAACCCAACCCTAAACCTAACCTTAACCCTAGCCCTAATCTTAGCTCTAACCCTATCCATTACCCTAAATATAAGCCTAACCCAAATGCTATCCCTATGCCTAATGATAACCCTATCACTAACACTAACCCTATCCATTACTCTAAACCTAACCAGAACCATAAACATAATTCTATCCATTTCCCTACCCCTAACCCTAATCCTAATGATAATTCAATCCTTAACCCTAAAACTTAGCCTAAACCAAATCCTACCCAGACTCTGATCCTAATAATACACCTAGCTTTAAGCCTGACCCTTACCTAAACCTAACCCTTACACTAGACCTAGCCATAAACAAACCTAAAACTAACACTAACCATAAATCTAGAACTGACATTAGCCCTATTCCTAATCCTAGCCTTACCCCTAACAGAAACCCTCATCCTAGCACTAAACATAGCCTTAATCCTAACCCTACCTCTAATCCTAATTCTAACGCTTGCCTTAGCCCGAAACCTAGCTATAACCCCATTCCTTCCCCTAACCCTAACCCTAACCCTAGGCCTAACCATAACACTAACCCTAGCCCTAAATCTAGCTATAATTTAGCCCTAACCCTAAACCTAATCCTAACTCTAGCCCTAAGACTAACTCTAAGTCTCGCCCTAGCCCAATTTCTAGTTCTAACTCTATCCGTTAATAACCGTAACACTAGCTCTAACCTTAGCCCTAAACCTAGCCACAGCCCTAAACCTTGATCTAACCCTAACAGTAAACCTAAGTCTAAAACTCACCATAACACTAGCACCAACACTATCGCTAATCCTTAAAGTAGCCCTAGCTGTAAAACAAAACAGTAACAAAGCACTAACGCTAACCCTAACAAAACCATAATCCTAGACTTGACATTAGACCTATCCCTAATTCTTACTCTAACCCTTACACAAACCCTAACCCTACATCTAGCCTTAACCCTAGCCCTAATTTGAGTCTATCCCTAACTCTGATCAGTAACACTGATCTTGACTCTGATGGTAACATGAACCCTATCTCGAATCATCACCCTAAACCTAAACCTAATCTACACACTAGATTTAGACATAGTACTAAACTTAACACTAGTCCTAATCATAACCTAGTTCTAACATAAGCCCTAGTCTTAAATAGCCCTAACCTAACTCAAAACGTAGACCTAATCAGAGCCCTAACCCTAGCTTTAACCGTAACCCTAAACCTAACCCTAGCCTTAACACTTAACCTAAACCTAACCATAAACCTAAACCTTGTCTTAACTGAAATCTAACACAAATCATAGCCCTTATCCTAACCATAATCCTATCCCTAACCCTAGCACTAATCTTATCCATTAACCTAACCATAACCCTAACCAAATTCTAACCCTAGGCCTAACCCTAACCAAAGCTCTAACCTAACCATTACCCTAGTCCTAACTGTAGCTCTAATCCAATCTATTACCCTAAACATAACCCTAACCGAATTCTATCCCTAGGCCTAAACCTAACCCTATCCCTAACCCTAAACCTGTCCATTATTCTAATTCTAACTTTAACACTAAACTTACCCATATCCATTACCATAACCCTAACACTAACCCTAATGCTAATTTGAGACCTAAGCTTAATCCTTAACCTAACCCATACCCTAACCCTGACTCTGACCCTAATAATACCCCTAGCTGTAAACCTGACCCTAACCTTCAACCTAACACTTACAATAGACCTGGCCATGATCCTTAGCCTAAAACTATCCCTAACCATAACCCTAGACCTGACATTAGACCTATCCCTAATCCTAGCCCTAACCCTAACACAAATCCGAGCCATAATCCTATCCCTAAGCTTAGCCTTAATCCTAACTGTAACATTAACCCTATCCCTATCCCTAAATGTAGCTGTAACATCATACCATACCCTAACCCTAATGCTAACCCTAACGCTAGCCCTAAACCTAGGCCTTAACCTACCACTAACCATAGCTCTAATCCAGCCCTAATTTAGCCATAACCCTAAACCTAACACTATCCCTAGCCCTAAGATACTCTAACTCTCATCCTAGCCCTATCCCTAGTTCTAAACCTATCCATTACCATAACCCAAATCCTATCCCTATCCCTAGCCCCAATCCTAGCCTTAAGTTTCACCCTAGCCCTAAACCTGGATCAAACCCTTACATTTAGCCTAACACTCATTCTAACACTAGCCCTAACCCAAATGATAAATGGAAATCTACCCCTAACAGTACCCTATCCCTAAAACAAAATCGAGCCATAACCCTAACCCTAACCCTTAACCTAAACCAAACCCTCATCCTACACATAGCCCTAAATGTAGTCCTAATTTGAGTCCCAACTCTAACCCTAGAAGTAACCCTGACCCTTACTCGGACCCTAACAGTAACCCTAGCTCTAAACATTGCCCTAAAGCTAACCCTAGAACTAGCCCTAATCGGAATTATAGTTCTTTCATTAGCTGAACCCTAATGCTAACACAAATACTAGCCCTATTTCGAGCTCTAAACCTAGGTTTATCACTAAACCTAACCCTAACCCTAACCATAACCATAACCCTAACTCTACCTCTAACCCTACACCTTACCCTAAGCCAAACCCTCACCCTAATGCTACCCTAGTCCTAACCATAATCCTTAGCCTACCTCAAACCCTAACTCTATTACTAGTCCTAACCCTAGCTCATTCTAGCTCTAACCCTAACTCTAACGCTGACCCTTATTCTGACCCTAACACTAACCCTAGGTCTAAACCTGACACCTTGAAGCTAACCCTAATCCTACCCATACCGGTAAAACTATACCTAAACCTAACAGTAACACTAGCACTAGACTATACCTAATCCTAAATAGAGTCATAAATCTAGCCTTAGCCCTAAATAAAAAGCTAGCACTAGCCCTAATAATAACCGTTAACGTAACGTAAAGACTAACTCTATCCCTTTACCCAACGCTGGTCCTAAATCTGGCCCTCACCCTAAACCTAACCCTAACCCGACAATGAGAGTTACCCTAAAACAAACCCTAGTTCTAAATCTTATCCTAACCCAAAACCTAACTAGAACACTAGACTCATCCATGACCCTAACCCTAAAATAGCCATAACCATATCCCTAGCTCTTACATTACCCATAGCCCTAATGATAGCCATAAACCTCACACAAAACATTGCCCTTATCCTAGCCCTAAACCTAGCCCTTATTATAACCCTAACCATAAACCTAGACCTAACCCAAACCCTAACCCTCACCCTAACTCTAATTCTAGCTCAAACTCTAACCTTAATCTAAACATAACCCTAACCCTAACCCTAACATTAGCCCTAACTCTAACCCTAACCCTCATGCTAGCCCTAATCCTTGCTCAAACGCTAACACTTACCCAAAAACTAACCCTGACACAAACCCTAGGCCAAACCCTAACCCTAGTCCTAATTCTTACCTTAACCCTAGCCCTAACCTTAGCTGTAACCCTATCCATTACCCTAAAGATAAGCCTAACCCAAATACTAACTCTATGCCTAACACTAACACTATTGCTAACACTAACCCTATTCATTACACTAAACCTAACCTGAACCCTAAATCTAACCCTATCAATTACCCTAACCAGAACCCTAACCCTATCCCTAATGCTAATTCAATCCTTAACCCTGAATCTTAACCTAAACCTAACCCTACTCGGACCCTGACTCTAATAATACACCTAGCTTTAAACCTGACCCTTAACCTAAACCTAAACCTTACACTAGACCTAGTCATAACCTAACCCTAAAATTAACCATAAGCATAAACCCAGACCTGACATTAGCCCCAGCCCTAATCCTAGACCTAAACCTGACACAAATACTAGTCTTCATCTTAGGCCTATACCTAGCCTTAATCCTAACCCAAACCCTAACTCTAGCCCCATCTCTAATCTTAATCCTCGCCCTAGACCTGAACTTAGGTATGACCTCATCCTTTCCCCTAAACCTATTACTAACCCTAACCCTAACCCTAACACTAACCATATCTCTAGCCCTAACCATATGCCTAACCCTAACATTAACCATAGCACTAATTCTAGCCCTAATTTAGCCCTAACCCTAACTCTACCCCTAACCTTGGCCTAAGACTAACTCTAACTCTCCCCAGCCCTATTTCTACTTTTAACTCTATCCATTACAATAAACCTAACACAAGCCCTAACCTTAGCCTTAACTCTAGCCCTAGACCCTACCCTAGATCTAACCATAACTCTACATTTGACCTAACCCTAAGACTAATCCTCAACCTACCACTAGACCTAAAACTATCGCTAATCCTAAAACTAGCTGTAACCCTAGCCTTATCCCTTAAGGAAAACTGAGCCATTGTCCTAACAACCCTAAATGTTAACCTAAACTAAACCCTAACCCTAAACATAGCCATAACCTTCTACCTCTATTTCATGTCCTAGTCTTAAATTAACCCTGACCCTGACTTATATTCTAACACTAACCTTAGTTCTAAATATCACACTAACCCTAAAGATAATAATAACACTAGATCTAGACCAAATATTAACTCTAATCATAACCTTAGATGTTATATTAGCCATAGCCCTAACCCTAACCCTAAACCTAACAAAAAGTAGCCCTAATCTGAGACCTAACCCTAGAAGTAAACCTAAACCTACACCTAAACTTAGCCCTAAGCCTAATCCTAACCCTAGCCCTAAACCTAGCTCTAACTCTATCACTTACCCTAAGCAAACCCTATCCATAATGCTAACTAATCTTAATCTATAGCCTAATCCAAACCCTAACAGTATTACTAGTCCTAACTCTAGCCCTCATTCTAGCTCTAACCCTAACTCAAATCCTTACCTTAACACAAACTCTCAATCTATATCTGACCCTAACCCTAAACCAAAACCTAAAACTAGCCCTACCAGTAAACTTATACCTAACCCTAACCCTAACAGTAGCCCTAGACCTAAGCCTAATCTTAAATATAGCCATAACTCTAGACCTAGACCTAAAAAAACCCAGAGCCCTAGCCCTAACATAATCCTTAATCTAAAGCAAACACTAACCCTATCCTTAGACCTAACTCTAGTCCTAATTCTGGCTTTCACCTTAAATCTAACTCTAACCTGAACACTGACCCTAACACTAACACTAAACCTAGCTCTAAACCTGAACCTAACCCAAAACCTAAACATAACACTAGACATAGCCATAACTCTAACCCTAAAACTAGCTCTAATCAGAAACATATATCTTACATTACACATAGCCTTAACCCTGGGCCTAAACCTAACACAAAACCTAGCCCTAATCTGAGGCCTAAACCTACCCTAAACATAACCACAATCCTAAATGTAACCCTAACCCTAACCCTTGCCTTACACATAACCCTAGCTCAAAGCCTAACCCTTAGCCTAAACATAACCCTAGACCTATTCCTAAACCTAAACCTAACCTTAGCCCTAATCCTAACCTTAACCCTAACACTAACCCTAGCTCTAACCTAACATTACCCTAACCCTACCTCTAACCCTAATAATAACCCTAGCCCTAAACATAACCCTATCCCTAACCCTAATCATAAACCTAAACCTTGACCTAACCCTAAACCTAACCCTTGCCATAAACTTAACCGAAACTCTTACCATAAACCAAAACTAAACCTATCTCTAAATCTAAATTTAACCATAACCTAAACTTAAACCTAAACCTAATCTTATATCCAATCCAATACATTATTCTAAAACTAACCCTAACCCTAATGAAAACCCTAGCCCTAAACCCAACCCTAACCCTAACCATAACCAGAACCCTAACCCAGACTTAACACTAAACATAATACTCCTCCAGGCCCTATCTATAGCTTAATCCCTCACCCTTACTCTAACCCTAAAACTAGCCCTAACCAACCCTAACAATAATGCTAACTCTAGCCATAACCCTAACACTAAACCTAGCCCTTATCCTAGCCCTAATTTAGCCCTATTCCTAACCCTAACCCTAACCCTAGTATTAAGACTAACTGTAATTCTCACACAAGACCTATCCCTACTTATAATTCTAAACCTTACCATAACCCTAGCCCAAGCTCTAACCATAGTCATAACCCTTGCACTATCCTTAGCCCTAGTACTAACTCTAGATCAAAACCTATCTCTAAAACTAACCCTAACCTGATGCCTCAGCCTAACCCTGAAACTAGCTCTAAACCTAATGCTAATCCTAAAATTAGCCCTAACCCTAGCCGTAAAACAATACTGAGCCATACCCCTAACACTAACTTTTACCCTAGACCAAACCCTAACCCTACACCAGCCCTAAACCTAGGCCTAATTTGAAACCTAACCCTAACCCTAAACATAACCATGACCCTAACTCATATCCAAACACTAAACCTAGCTCTAAACATCACCCTAAACTTAAACCTAACCCTAACACTAGACCTAGCCCTAAACGTAATCCTAAAACTAACCACAATCATAACCCTAGTTCTTACAATAGCAGTAACTATAACACTAGCACTAACCCTAATACAAAACTAGCCCTAATCCAAGCCATAACACGAGCTTTAACCCTAAACATAACCCTCACCATCTTGCTCTAACCCTATATCTTACCCTAAGCCAAACCCTCACCCTAATGCTAACCATATTCTTAGCACTAATACTTAGCCTAAACAAAACCCTAAGTCACTAGTCCTAACCCTAGCCTTCATACTAGATCTAACCAAAACCCAAACCCTAACCCTATCCCTGACCAGTATTCTGACCCTAACACTAATCATAAGTCTAAATCTAACCATAGTCATAACCTAACACTAGCCCTACTGGTAAACTTATACCTAAACCTAACCCTAATACGAGACCTAGACCTAAACCTAATCCTAAATCTAGCCATAACTATAGCTCTAGACCTAAAGACAAACTAGATGTAGCCTTAACAATAGCCCTTAACCTAACCCAAACTCTAACACTACCTCTAGACCTAACCCTAGTCTTAATTCTGGCTTTAACCCTAACCATTACTATACCCAAACACTTTTCCTGACCATAACACTAAACCTAGCTCTAAACTTCACCCTAACCCTAAAACTAACCCTAAAACTACACCTAGCCCTAGCATTAACCATAAAACTAGTCCTAATCATTACACTAGTTCTTACATTAACCATAGCTGTAAACTATCACAAAAGCTAGCCCTAATTCAAGCCCTACCTTAGCTTTAACACTAATGATAACCCTAACAATAACCCTAGCCCTAACCATAACCATAACCCTAAGCCTAACTCTAGATCTAATCCTAACCATAAACCTAGCCCTAACCCTAGCTCTAACCCTATTCATTACCCGAAGATAACTATAATCCTTATGCCAACCCTAGGCAGAACCCTAATCCTAGCACTAGCCTTAACCCTTTCCATGAACCTACACCTAACCTGAACCCTAAACCTAACTGTGACATTACCCGATCCCTAAACATAAGACTAATTTGAGCCCTAAACCTAAACCTTAACCTAACCCAAACCCTAACCTTGACCCTAACTCTAATAATACCCATAGCTCTAAACCTGATCCTAACAAGAAACTTAAACTTTACTATAGACCTAGCCATAAACCTAACCCTAAAACTATCCCTAACCATACCCTAGACATGACATTAGCCGTACATCTAATCCGAGCCATAACCCTAATACAAAACTTATCCCACATCCTAGCCATGAACCTCACTTTAATCATATCCCTAACCATAACGTTAGCCCTAAACTTAACCCTAAATCTCACCCTAGACCTAAAAGTAGCTATATTCCCATCCCTTACCCTAAACCTAACCCTAACTCTAAACATAACACTAACCCTAGCCTAATCCTAGCCCTAATTTAGCCCTATCCCTAACTCTAACCCTAACCCTAGCTCTAAGACTAACTCTAACTCTCACACTAGCCCTATACCTAGTTCTAACCCTATCCCTTACCATCACCACACACGTAGCCCTAAACGTAGCCCTACCCTAGCCATGTATGTAGCCCTATCTGAAAACCTAGATCTAAACCTAACTTTAAATTAACCCTAACTCTAAGACTAAATCTAACCATAACTCTACTCTTATCCCTAATCCTTAACCAAAGCCTAAATCTAACATTTACACTAGCCCTAACCCTAAGACTAATCTTAAAACTAGCCCTAACCCTACACCTAGCACTAAAACAAAACCGAGTCATAGCACTAACCTTAACCTTTATCCTAAACCAAACCCTAACCCTACACGTAGCCCTAACCGTATCCCTAATTATAGTCTAACCCTAAACCCGAAAACTAACCCTGACCCTGACTCTGAACCTAACACTAACCCTGGCTCTAAAAATAATCATCACCGTAAGCCTGATCTTAACACTAGACCTATACCTAACTCTAACTCTATAACTAGCTGTAATCATAAATCTACTTCATACATTAGTGGTAGCCTTAACCCTGGCCCTAACTAACCCAAAACCTAGCCTTAATCCGAGTCCTAAACCTAGCTTTAACCCTAAACTTAAAGCTAACACTAACCCAAACACTAGCTTTAATCCTATACATAATCCTAGCCCTAAACTTAGGGCTAACCCTATCCATTATCCTAACAATAACCCTAACCCTTCTCATAACCCTAGGCCTAACCCTTACCCTATACATTACACTAAACCAAACCTAAACCCTAAACCTAACCCTGTCATTACCCTAACCCTAAATATAACACTAATTTGAGCCCTGCACCTAAACACTAACTTAACCCAACTCTAATCCTGACCCTAATTCTAAAAATAACCCTAGATCTAAACCTGACCCTAAACAAAAACTTAACCCTTACACTGGACCAAGCCATTAACCTAACACTAAATCTATCCCTAACTGTAACCCTAGACCTGACATTAGCCATAGCCCTAATACTATCCCTAACCCTAAAACAAATGCTAGTCCTCATCATAGCCCTAAACATAGCCTTAATCATAACCCTAAAACGAACCCTAGTTCTAACCCTAATACTAACCTTTGCCCTTGCCCTAAACCTAGCTATAACAACATCCTTAGGCTAAACTAAACCATAACTCTAACCCTATTTGTAACCCTTAACTTATTCTTAGCCCTAGCATTAACCCCAGATCGAAACCTAACTCTAAATCTAACCCTAACTTGATGCCTAAGCCTAATCCTAAAACTAGCCCTAGCCCTAACATAACCCTAGCCATAATTTAGCCCTATCCCTAAACCTAACCCTAACCCTAGCCCTAAGACTAACTCTAACTCTCACACTAGCCCTATCACTCATTCTAACCCTGTCCCTTACCATAACCCTAACCCTAGCTCTAACTCTAGTACTAACCCTTGCCATATCCTTATCCCTAGCATTAACCTTAGGCAAAATGTAACTCTAAATCTAGCCCTAACCCGAAGCCTAAGCCTACCCCTAACACTACCGCAAACCATAACACAAATCCTAAAAGGAGCCCTAACAATAGCCTTAGACCTAAAACAAAATTGAGCCATAGCTCTAACCCTAACCATTAACCTAAACCAAACCCTAACTTTACACCTAGACCTAACCCTAGCCTTAATTTGAGCTGGAAGCCAAACCCTAAAACTAACCTTGAACCTGACACTGACCCTAATACTTCTAGCTCTAAACATCACTCTAACCCTAAAACTAACCCTAACATTAAACTTAGCACTTAAACTCTAAAACTAGCCCTAATTGTAAACCTAGTACTTACATTAGCTGTAATCCTTAGCCTAGACCTAACATAACCCAAAACCTAGACCTAATGCGAAACCTAACCCTAGCTTTATACCTAACCTAACCTGTGGAGAGCCACAGCCGAAGGGGCCCCAGCAAACTTCCAGCTGCCAGCAAACTTACAGCTGCCAGCAAACTTCCAGCTGCCAGCTGATGAT
Organism: Marmota marmota marmota; assembly: GCF_001458135.2. NCBI lineage: Eukaryota > Metazoa > Chordata > Mammalia > Rodentia > Sciuridae > Marmota > Marmota marmota. The sequence continues at coordinate 106,600 of NW_026006659.1, forward strand.
TGGCTCACAGCGGCCCCAGCAACTTCTAGCTGCCAACTAATTGGCTCCTCTGCGGTGATGCTCATTGGGCTGTTTCCCTGCCCTTTCAGACCACAGAGCTGCTCATTGGGGGACTTTTTTGGCTCTGCCCACTCGACCCAGCCAATCGGCCTCAAGAGCAGGAGGAGTGGGGGAGGAGGAGAGGCTTGTGGGAAGCCGGTGGTGGCAGTTGGGCTCTGAAGGTTTTCCTGAGGAGCTTTTTTGTTTGGCATGTGTGGTTCTAAAAATAAAGTTTGTTTCTTTTGACAAGTGGCTCCTGAATCGTGCCCAGCCAGACTGCGGCACTAACCCTAACACTAGCCCTAATTGAAAACATAACTCTAACTTTAATCTGATATCTAACTCGATCCATTACCATAACCATGACCATAACCATAACCATAATGATAACACTAGGCATAAACTAACCCTAACCCGAATCCTACACTTCCATTAACCTAAACCTAACCTGAATCCTAACCTACCCCTATCATTACCCTAACCCTAAATCTAAAACTAATTCAAGCCCAAACTTGAAACCTTAACCTATCCCAAACCCTAACCCAGACCTTGACTCTAATAATACCCCTAGCTCTAAACTTGACCATAACTCAACACTTAACACTTAGCCTAGACATAGCCATAAACCTAATACTAAAACTATCTTTAACCATAATTCTGGACCTGAAATTAGCCCTAGCCCTAATCCTAGCCAAACCATAGGTCTAACACTAGCCCTATTCATAGCCCTAGTAGCAACCCTATATCTAACCCTAACTCTAAATCTAACCCTAACACTTAGCCTAAACCTAAACCTAACACTAGCCCTAACCTTAAGGCTAATCCTAAAATTAGCACTAACCTTAGCCCTAAAACAAAAGCAGCCATAGACCTAACCCTAACCCTTAATATAAACTAAGCTCGAACCCTACACTTAGCCATAACTCTAGCCCTAATTTGAGTTTTAAGCCAAACCCTAATATTGACCCTGACCTTGACTCTGACCTTAACACTAACCCTAGCTCTAAATATCACCCTAACCCTACACCTAAACCTAACAATAGACCTATCCCTAACCCTAGCCCTAAAATTAGCCCTAATTGCAAACCTGGAACTTACATTAGCCATAACCCTGAACCTAGCCTTAACTTAACCCCAAACCTAGCCTTAATCTGAGCACTATCCCTAGATTTTACCCCTAACCCTAACCCTATAACTAATCGTAACTATAACCCTAGATGTAACCCTAGATTTAACCCTAACCCTAACCCTAAGCCTAACCCTATCAATAATCATTACATTGACCCAAGCTGTACCCCTATCTCTAATCCTACCATTACCCTAACCATAACCATAACCCTAATGCTAAATCTGGGCCTAAACCTAACTGTATCCCTAATCCTAACCCTATCCATTACCTAAACCTAACCTGAAACCTAAACCTAACACTATCTTTACCCTAATCCTAACTCTAATGCTAATTCGAGACCTAACATTAAGCATTAACGTATCCAAAACACTAATCACGACCCTGGCCCTGATAGTACCCTTATCTCTAAACCTGACCCTAACCCTAAAATTAACCCTTACACTAGACGTAGCCATAAACCTAACCCTAAAACTATTTTTAACCATAACACTAGACTTGAAATTAGCTCTAGCCATAATCCTAACCCTAAATGTAGGCTTAATCCTAACCTGAACCATAACCCGGATCCTAACCCTAATTCTACTTTTTGCCCTAGCCCTAAATCTGCCTATAACCTCATACTGTACCTAAAAACTAACCATAATCCTAAACCTAACCCTAACCCTCGCCCTAAACCTAAGCCTAACACAAAGCTTGGTGCTAATCCTAGCATTTATTTAATCCTATCCTAACCCTAAACCTAGCCATAAGACTAACTCTAACTCTTGCCCTAGCCCTAGCCCTAGTTCTATCCTTAGCCTTAATCCTAACCATAGATCTAAGCCTAAGTCTAAATCTAAACCTATCTCTAAATATAACAGTAACAATAAGCCGAAATCAAACTCTAACAGTACCCCTAACTGTAACCTAGCCCTAACCTTAGCTATAAACCTGTCCATTACACTAAACATAACGCTAACACTAATGCTAACCCTAACCCGACCGCAAAACCTAATCCATCCATTACTCTAAACCTTAACTGAAACCTAAACTAAACCTTTCCATTATGCAAACCTAAAACCTAACTCTAATGCTAATTAGAGCCCTAACCCTAAACCTTTAGGTAAACCAAATGCTAACCCTCACCCTGACCCTGACCCTAATAATAACCCTAGTCCTAAAGCTGACCTTTAATCTAAACCTAACTTTTACACTAGTCCTAGCCATAACCTAACCCTAAAACTATCCTTAACATTAACCCTAAACCTGATATTAGCCCTAGACCTGGGCCTAGCCATAACCCTAACAGAAACCCTAGCCTTAACCTAGCCCTAAACCTAGCCTTAATTCTAAACTGAACAATAACCCTATGCCTACTCCTAATTATAACCCTCACCCTAGCCCTAAAGCTAGCTATAACCACACCCATTCCCCTAAACTTAACTTTAATACCAATACTAACCCTAACTCTAGCCCAACCCCTTGGTATAAACCCAACACTAACCCTAGCCTTAATACTACTCCTAATTTAGACCTAATCCAAACACTAACCCTAGAACTAATCCTAGCATTAATTTAGCCTTAAACCTAACAATAACTCTAGCCCTAATCCTAGACTTAATTTAGCCCTAATCATATCACTAACCCTAGCCCTACTCCTAGCCCTAATTTAGCCCTAACCCTAACCCTAAGACTACTACTAAGACTAACTCTAATTTTCACCCTAGCCATATCCCTAGTTATAATCATATTCGTTACCATAACCCTAACACTCGTCCTAATTCTAGCCCTAGCCCTAACCTAGATCTAACCCTAACTCTAAAGCTAACCCTAATTCTAAACCTAAACCTCAACCTAACACTAGACGTAACCATAAACATAACCCAAAACATATCCCTAACTCTAACCCTAGACCTGACATTAGCCCTAGCCCTAAACCTAGCCCTAACCCTAACATGAACACTAGCTCTCATTCTAGCCCCAAATCTAGCCTTAATCATAACCTAACCCTAATTCTAACCCTTTCCCAAGCCCTTAACCTAGTTATAACCCCATTGTTTACCCTAAACCTAACCCATACCCTAACCCTAAAACTAACCCTAGCCCTAACCTTAACCCTAGGACTAACCCTAACACTAACCCTAGCCCTAATCCTAAACCTAACCCTAACCCTAGCTTTAAGACTAACTATAACTCTCACCCTAGCCCTAGCTCTAATTCTAACCCTATGACTTACCGTAACCTTATTCTTAGCCCTAAGCCTAGATTAACCCTAGATCCAACCTTACACCTTGCCCTAACCCTAGATCTAAATCTAACTCTAAATCTAACCCTAATTCTACACCTAAACCTAACCCTAACACTAGCCATACCCGAATACTAATCTTAAAACTAGTCCTACCATAGACTTAGCCCTAAAATAAAACTGAGCCATAACACTAACCCTAAACTTTTACCTAAACCAAATCCTAACCTTACATCTAGCCCTAAGCCTAGCCCTAATTCGAGTCCATCTTATCCCTAAAACTACCCCTGAACGTGTCTCTGACATTAACAGTAATCCTACCTCTAAACATCAACCTAAACCTAAACCTTACCCTAACACTAGACTTAGTCCTAACCCTAATTCTAAAATTAGTTCTAACCATAAGCCTAGATCATACATTAGCCGTAACCTTAAACCTAATGCTTACCAAAACCTAGCCCAAACCTGAGACCTAATCCTAGCTTTCACCCTAACCCTAACCCTAACACTAGCCCTAACCCTAACCCGAACCCTAGCTCTAACCTTATTCTTTACCCTAGCCAAACCCCAACCCTAATGCTAACCCTAGTCCTAAAACTAATCCTTAGTCTAACTCAAACACTAACCCTATTACTATTCCTTACCCTAGCCCTCATTCTTGTTTTAACTATAACCCAAATCCTAACCCTAACCTTGACCCTTATTCTGACCCTGAACCTAAACCAAACCCTAACACTACCCTACCCATAACTCTATATCTAAACCTAACCCTAACACTAGACCTAGATTAAACCTAGTCCTACATCTAGCCATATCTTTAACCAAGAACTAAACAAAAAAAACTAGCCCCTAGCTCTAATGATAACCCTTAACCTAAGCCAAACACAAACCTTATCTCTAGACCTAACCAATCCTATTTCTGGCTCTTGCCCTGACCCTTACCCTAATCCAAACACAGACCCTGACACTTACACTAATCTTAGCTATAAAACTGACCCTAACCTAAACCTAAACCTAACAGTAGACCTAGCCATAACCATAAACATAACCCTTACATTACCATAGCACTAACACTAGCTCTAAACCTAACACAAAACCTAGCCCTAATCCTAGGCCTAAATCTAGTCCAAAGCGTAATCTTAACCCTAATTTAACCTTATCCCTTAAAGTAAGCCTAACCCTCATGTTAACCCTAACCCTCACCTTAGACCTAACCCTAGATAAAACTCAAAACCAAAACCTAAACATAACCCTAGCCCTATCCCTAAACCTAATCCTAATCATAGCCCTAATCATAATGTTTACACTAGTCCTAATACTATCTCTAAAATTATCCATTACCCTAACCATAATGATAACTCTAGCTCTAATCCTAATTGTAAACCTAATCCTAGACCTAACCCTAAACCTAACCCTCATTGTAGTCTATACCAGAGATAAAATCCTAACCCTTACTCTAACACTAACCTTAGCCCTAACCCTAACACTAACCCTAAACCTAAAACTACCCCTAACCCTAACCTGACATCTGGTTTGTGTTAGGTTAATTATTTGGGTTAGGGCTCAAATACCTATCCATTTACCTAACTCTAAAGATAACCTTAGCCTTAACCCTAACACTAACCTGAACCTTAACCGTAAATCTAACCCTAGACATAATCCTAAACCAACCCTCACCTTAGCACTAACCCTAGCTCAAAACCTAACCTGTACCCTAAACCTAACCTAAACACTAACCCTAGCCTAAACTTAACCCTAACTCTAGCCCTAATCCTATACAGAATCCTAGCCCTAACCCTAGCTCTAATGATATTCATTACCCTAACAATAACCCTAACCCAAATACTAACCCTAGGCCTAACCCTAACCCTATCACTAACCCTAACCCTACCAATTACCCTAATCTTAACCTGAATCCTAAATCTAAACCTATCCATAAACCTAACCCTAATTCTAACCCTAACACTAATTTGAGCCCTAACCCAAATAATTAACCTAACACAAACCAGAAACATGATCCTGACCCTAAAAATACACCTTACTCTTAACCTGGGCCTTACCCTAAACCTTACATTAGACCTAGCCGTGAATCTAACCCTATAACTATCCCTAGCTGTAACCCTAAACCTGACATTATCCCTATGCCTAAAACTTGCCCTAACCCTAACACAAACCCTATCCCTCATCCAAACCCCACGTGTAGCCTTAATTCTAACAGAAACCTAACCCTAGACCTAAACCTAATTTTAATCATAGCCCTAGCCCTAAACCTAGCTATAACCCCATCCCTTCCCCTAAACCTAACCCTAAACCTAATCATAAACATAGCCTACCCCTAGGCCTAACCCTAACAACAATCCTAGACATATTCTTAGTCCTAATTTAGCCCTAAACTTAACCCTAACCCTAGCCTTTAGACTAACTCTAATTATCACCCTATCTCTATTCCTAGTTCTAACCCTATCCCTTACCATAACCCAAACACCAGACCTAACCTTAGCCATAACCCTAGCCATAGCCCTAACCCTAGAATTAACCATAACTCTAAATGTACCCATAACATAAAATCACTAGGAATAACACTAGCATTAATAGTAAAAGTACCCTTAACTTTAGCCTTAGCCCTAAAACAATAAGCCAAAGCACTAACCTTAAACCTTAACCTAAAACAAATCCTAACCCTACATCTAGCCCTAAGCCTACCCCTAAGTCGAGTCCTATCACCAACCCTAAAACTAACCCTGACCCTGACTCTGAACCTAACACTAACCTTAGCTCAAAACATCACCCTGAACTTAAACCTAACCATAATACTAGACTTAGCCCTAACCGTAACCCTAAAATTAGCCCTAATCATAACCCTAGTTCTTACATTAGCTGTATCCCTAACGTTAGTCCTAATGTAACCCCAAATCCAGACCAATTCGAGCCCCAACCCTAGCTTTAACCCTAACTCTAAACCTAAACCGAGTTCTAACCCTTACCCTAAACCTAACCCTAACTTTAATCCTTGCACTAACCCTAAACCTAACACTAACCCTAACACTAACACTAACCATAAACCTAGCCCTGAACTTAGCTCAAACCCTATCCATTACCCTAACCCTAATCCTAACCCTAATCCTAACCCTCGGTCTTACCCTAACACATTTGCTAACCCTAACCTATCCATTACCCTAAACATAATCCTAACCCTAAACCTAACCAAAAACTAAACCTAGACGTAACACTAACCCTAAAACTAGCCCTAATTGTAAAGTTAGTTCTTACATTAGCCATAGCCCTGAAGCTAACACAAAATCTAGCCTAGCCCGAATCCAAGCACTAAGCCTAGCTTTAACCCTAACCCTAAACCTAACCCTAGCCCTAACCCTAACCCTAACCCTAGTCCTAACACTAGTGCTAACTCTATCCCTTACCCTAAGCCAAACTCTAAACCTAAAGTTATCTTAATCCTAAACCTAATTCTTAGCCTAACCCCAAACCTAACTCTATTACTAGTCCTAACCCTAATCCTCAATGTAGCTCTATCACTATCCCAAACCCTAAACCTAACCCTGAACCTTATTCTGACCCTAACACTTACCATAGGTCTAAACCTGACCCTAACCCTAAACCAACCACTAACATTGGCACTACCTGTAACCCTATAACTATACCTTACCCTAACACTAGATCTAGACCTACACTTAATCCTTTATCTTGTGATAATGCTAGGCCTTGCCATAAACAAAAACTTAGAACTGGCCCTAATAATAACCCTTAACCTAACCCAAACACTAACCCTACCCTTAGACCAAACCCTAGTACTAATGCTGGCTCTAACAATAAACCTAACCCTAACCTGAACACTGACCCTTACCCTAACACAAACCCTATCTCTAAACCTTATCCTAACAAAAAACATAACCCTAACACTAGACCTAGCCATATCACTAACCCTGAAATTAGCCATCACCATAGGCCAAAAACTACCTCTAAGTCTATCCATTACCCGGACCCTGACCCTAACCCTAATGCTAACCCTAGCCCTAACTCTCACACTGACTCTAAACCTAATCCTCATCCTAGTCCAAACACTAGCTCAATCCCTAACCCTTAAACTTAACCTAAACCTAACACTAACCCATGGTCTAAACCTAAACCTAAACTTAACCCTAGCCCTAATCCTAACCTTAACCCTATCCCTAACCCTAGCTCTAACCCTACCCATTTCCCTAACCCTAACCCTAACCCTGATGATAACCCTAGCCCTTACCCTAAATCTACCCTAACCCTAACACTGGACATAACCATAAACCTAACCCTTGCCATTTAGCTAACCATTGCTCAAACCCTAACCATTACCCGAAACCTAACCCTAAGCCTATCCCTAATCCTATCCTTAAGCCAAAACCTAACCCTCATCCTAACCCTAACACGAAATCAAACCCTATCCAATACCTTAACCTAATGATAACCGTAGCCCTAATGTTAACAATAACCTTGACCCTAACCTTAACTATAACCTAGACCTCACCCTAAACCTAACCATTGCCCTAGTGCTAACCCTAGCTCAAACTCTAAACCATATCCTAAACCTAAACCTAACCCTAATCCTAGGCCTAAACCTAACTCTAGACCTAATAAAAACCATAATCCTAGCCCTAAGCCTATCCATTATCCTAAGCACAACCATAACCCTAAGGCTAACCCTAGGCCTAACCCTAACACTTTTGCTAACTCTAACCCTATCAATTACCCTACCCCTAACATGAACCCTAAACCTAAGCCTATCATTACCCTAACCAAGCCTTAATGCTAATTCACGCTCTAGACCTAAACACTAACCTAAACCAAACCCAAAACCTAATTCTTACCCTAATAGTATCCCTACCTGTAAACCTGACCCTTACCCTAAACAGAACCCTTACACTACACCTAGCCATAAATATAACCCTCAATCTAACCCTAATGTAAGCCTAGACCTGACACTAGCCCTAGCCCTAATTCTTGCCATAACCCTAAAACAAACCCTAGCCCTCATCCTAGCCCTAAACCTAGCCTTATTGCTAAACCAAACCATAACCCTAGCCCTAACCGAATTCTAACCTTCAATCTAGCCCTAAAACTAGCTCTAACCCCATTCTTTCCCCTAAACCTAACCCTATCTCTAAACCTAAACCTAATCCTAACACTAGGCCTGACCCTAATACAAATGCTAGACCTAAACCTAGCCCTAATTTAGCCATAAACCTAACCTAACCCTAGCCCTAAGACTAACTCTAACTCTTGGCTTAATCCTATTTCTAGTTCTAATCCTATCCCTTACCATAATCCTATCACTTGCCTTCCTTTACATTAGCCCTAACCCTAGCTCTAGCTCTAATCATATATCTAACCCTAATTCTAAATCTAACCCTGACCCTAAGCTAAACCTCTCAAAAACACAAGCCTTAACACTAATGCTAATCCTAAAACTTGCCCTACCCTAGCCCTTGCCCTACAAAACAACTGAGCCATAGCCCTAACCCTAACCTTTAACATAAACCAAACCCTAAGCCTACTCCTAACCCTAAACATAGCTCTAATTCGAGTCCTATCCCTGACCCTAAAACAAACCCTGACCCTGACTCTGACCATAATACTAACCCTAGATCTAAATATCACTCAAAACCTAAACCTAAACCTAACCCTAGACCTAGCCCTAACCCTAACCCTAAAACTGGATCTAATTGTAACCCTACTTCTTACAGTGGTTGTAGCCCTAAACCTAGTGCTAACTTAACCCAAAACCTATCCCTAATTGGAGCCCTAACACTACATTTAAACCTAACCATAACCCTAATTCTAACCCTAACCCTTACCCTAAACCTAACCCTAACCCTCGACATAACCCCAAACCTAACCCTAGCCTTAATCCTAACTATCAACCTAGCCCTAACCCGAGCTGTAACCCTATCCATTACCCTAATCCTAATGCTAACCCTAGGATAACCCTAAACCTATTTTTAAACCTAAATTTAATCACATCCATAAACCTAATCCTAACCCTAATAATCTTAACCTTAAAACTATTTCTAATCATAACCCTAGACCTGACATTAGCCCTAGTCCTAATAAAGCCCTAACCCTAAAACAATCTCTAGCCATAATCCTTGCCCTAATCTCAGCCTTAATCCTAAACCTAGCCCTAACCATAGACCTAACCCTAATTTTAATCCTTGCCCTAGTTCTAAAGTTAGCTATAACATCTTACCTAACCATAACCATAACCATAACCCTAGCCATAAACCTAGGCTCAGCCTTAATACTAAACCTAGCTCTAATCCTAGCCCTAATTAAACCTTAATTCTAACCCTAAATCTAACCCTAACACTAACACTAACTCTAACTCTTGCCCTATCCCTAGTTCTAACCCTATCCCTTATTATAACACAAACCCTAGCCCTAACCCTAGCTCTAACCTTTGCTGTAGCCCTAAACCTAGATCTAACCCTAACTCTAAATCTAACCCTAACCCTAAGCCTAAACCACACCCTTACACTAGGTCTAACCCTAACGCTAATTTGAAAACTAGCCCTAACCCTACCCCTAGCCCTCCAAACAAAACCGAGCTATAGCACTGACCCTAAATCTTAACCTAAACCAAACCCTAAGCCTACACCTAGCCCTAACCCTAGCCCTAATTCAAGTTTTAACTCTAAACCTAGATCTAATACTAACCCTGACTCTGACCTTAACACTAACCCTAACTCTACACATCATCCTATCCCTAAACCTAATCCTAACACTAGACTTCAACATAAACCTAACCCTAAAACTAGTCCTAATCATAATGCCAGTTCTTAAATAAGTCATATCCCTAAACCTAACACAAAACCTAGCCCTAATCCAAGGCCTAACCCTAGCTTTAACCCTAAACCTGGCCCTAAACTTAACCCTATTCCTAGTCCTAATCCTAGCTCTAACCCTATATCTTACACTTAGTCAAACCCTCACCAAATTGCTACCCTAGTCCTAACCCCAATTCTATGCCTACCCCAAACCCTAACTCTATTTCTAGTCCTAAACCTAGCCCTCATTCTAGCTCTAAACTTAACCCAAACCCTAAACCTAATGCTGATCCTTATTCTGACCCTAACTCTAAACCTAGGTTTAAACCTGAACCTAACCCCTATCCGAAACCTAACACTAGCCCTACCATTAACCCTAACCCTACACCTAATACTAAAACTAGCCCTAGACCTAAACCTAATCCTAGATATAGACATAACCCTAGCCTTAGCCCTACAAATAACCCTTAACCTAAACCAAACACTGACTCAACCCCTAGACCTACTCCTAGTCCTCATTCTGGACCTAACCCTAAACCTAATCCTAACCTGAAACCTGACACTTACCCTAACAAAAAACCTAACTCTAAACCTTAATCTAACCTAAAAACTAACCCTAACACTTGACGAACTCTAAATCTAGCCGTAACCATAACTTTAGCTCTTATATTACCCAAATTCCTAACACTAGCCCTAAATCTCACACAAAACCTAGCCCTAATTACAGCCCTAAACCGAACCCTAAGCATAACCTTAACCTTTATCCTAGCCCTAACCCTAACCCTAACCCTCGTTCTAGCCCTAACCTTAGCTCAAACCCTAAACCTTACCCTAAACATAACCCTAGCCCAAACCCTTAACCTCACCCTAACTCTAGCCCTGATCCTAACTGTAACAATAGCCCAAACCCTATCTCTAACTGTATCCATTACACTATCCATAACCCTAAAACTAATGCTAAGCCTAGCCCTAAACCTAACCCTTTCCCTACCCTAGCCCAGACTGTAACCCTAACCTTCACCCTACCCTAAACCTAGCTTAATCCCTAACCCTTACACTTAACCTAACCCTAACATTAACCCAAGTCCTAACCCTAACCTTAACCCCAGCCCTAATCCTAACTTTAACCCTAGACCTAAACCTAGTTCGAACCCTGCCAATTACTCTAACCCTAAACTTAACCATAATGATAACACTAGACTTAAAGCTAAACCTACCCTAACCCTAAACATAAACCTAATCCTAGAACTAACAGTGAACCTAACCCTAACCCTAAATCTAAGCTAGATCAAACCCTAACCCTAATCCTAAACCTACACCTAATGCTAACCTAAACCTGACCCTTTTTTTCACCTGACATCTAAACCGATTACTCTAACCATAATGATGAACCTAGTCCTAACCGTAACACTAACCATGACCATAACCCTAGACCAAACCCTAAATTAACTTTAGCCATAGCAAAAATCTTAGCTCAAAACCCTAAACTGTACCCTAAACCTAATCCTAAGTGTAATTATCCCCCTAACCCTGACCCTAACCCGAACTCTAGCCTAATCCTAACCATTATCCTTGCCCTAACCCTAGGTATAACCATATAAATTACCCTAAAGATAACCATAACCTTAATGCTAACCCTAGGCCAAACCTTAACCTATCACAAACCCTAACCATATCCATCACCTTAAACCTAACCTGAACCCTAAACCTAACACTATCCATTACCCTAACCCTAATTCTAACCTTAATGATAATTTGAGCATTAACCCTAAACCTTAACCTAACCCAAACCCAAAGCCTGACTCTGACCCTAATAATACCCCAGCTCTTAACCTGACCCTTTCCCTAAATGTAACATTTTAATTTGACCTAGCCATAAACCTAACCCTAAAAATATCATTAACTATAAACCTAGACCTGACATTAGTCCTAGCCCTAATTCTTGCTCTAAACCTAACACAAAACCTAGCCCTAATCCTAGCCTTAAATCTAGCCTTAATCTTAAACCTAACTATAACCCTAGCCCTAAAGCTAATCATAAAACTAGCCCTAATCTTAACCATAGAACTAAAACAAAACTGAGCAAAAGGCCTAACACTAACCTTAACTTAAACCAAACCCTACCAATATACCTAGATCTAACCCCAGCCCTAATTCGAGTCCTAATCATAACCTTAAAGATAACCCTGAACCTGACTTATATCCGAACACTCATCCTAGCTCTAAACACCACCCTAAACTTAAACTGAACCCTAAGAGTAAACCTAGCCCTAATTCGAGTCTTAACCCTAACCCTAAAACTAACCCTGACCTGAGTGATATCCTAACACTAACCCTAGCTATAAATATCACCCAAATCTTAAACCTAACCCTAACACTTGACCTACCCCTATCCCTAACCCTAATTGTAACCCTAGTTCTTATATTAGCTGTTGCTCTAACCCTAGCCTTGATTTTCACACAAAAACTAGCCCTAATCTGAGCCCTAAACCTAGCTTTAACCCTAACTATAAACCGAACCCTAGCCTTAACCCAATGCCTTACCTTGAGCAAAACCTAATGGTAACACTAGACCTATCCCTAATTCTTAGGCTAACCAAATCCTAATCCTATTAATAGTCCTAACACTAGATCTCATTCTAGCTCTAACACTATCCCAAACCGTATCCCCAACCCTGACCCTTATTTTGACCATAATATAAACCCTAGGTCTGAACCTGACCCTAACCCTAAACCAAACCCTAACACTATCCCTACTTGTAAACTTATACCTAAACCTAACCCTAATACTAGCTCTAGACCTAAACCTAATCCTAAATCTAGCCTAAACTCTAGCTCTAGAACTAAACAAAATCCTAGCCCTAGTCCTAACAAAAACCTTTACCTAACCCAAACATTAACTCTACCCCTAGACCTAAACATAGTCCTAATTCAGACTTTAACCCTAAATTTAAATCTAACCCAAACACTGATCCTGGCTTTAACACTAAACCTAACTCTAAACCTGAAACTAACCACAACCTAAACCTAATTCTAGACCAAGCCATAAACCTAACCCTAAAACTAGCTGTAATCATAACCCTAGATCTTACATTACCCATAGCCCTAACCTTAGGACTAAACCTAACTCTAAACATAGAGCTAATTTTAGGCCTAAACCTAGCCCTAAGCACAACCCTAACCCTAACACTAGCCCTATACCTAACCCTAGCCCTCACCATAGTCCTAAGATAGCTCAAAGCTTAACCTTTACCCTAAACATAAATCCTGACCTATTCCTAACTCTCACCCTAACCCTAGCCCAAATGCTAAACTTAACCTAGCCCTAAACCTAGCTCTAAACCTACCCAAAACCCTTACCCTAAACCTAAACTTATTGATAATCCTAGCCTGAAACCTAACATTAACTTTAACCCTAAGCGGAAAAATAACCATAGATATAACCCTAAAATTAAACTCAGCATAGCCCTAACTCTAGATCAAACCATAAATCTCACCATAAACTTAAACATAACCATAGCTTTAGTCCTAACCCTATCAATTATTCTAACTCTAAACCAAATCTAAACCTAACCTAACCCTATCCATTACCTTAATGCTAACCATAACATTAATGATAACCCTAGCCCTAACTCTAACCCTAACCATAAACCTACTGTAATCCTATCCCTAGACCTAACCCTAAACCTAACCCTAACACTAGCTCAAAACTTAACCTTTATGCTAAACCTAACCCTAAACCTAACCTTAAGCCTAGTTCTAACCCTAACTCTAATGCTAACTCAAGGCATATTACTAAAGATAACTCTAGTTCTAACCTAAGCTCTAATCCTATCAATTACCCTAACCATAACCCTTAACCTAATGCTAACCCTAAGCCTAACCCTAGCCCTATCACTAACGCTAACTGTATCAATTACCCTAAACCAAACCTGAAACTTAAAACAAACACTAACTATACCCCTAACCCTAACGCTAATTTGAGCCATAAACCTAAATCCTTACCTAAGCCAAATCCTAATCTTAATAATTCCCTAAGCTCTAAACCTGACCCTTACCCTAAATCTAACCCTTACACTAGACATAGCCATAAGCCTAACCCTAAAACTATCTTTAACCACAACCCTAGACCTGATATTAGCCCTAGCACTAATCCTAGCCCTGAATCTAATACAAACACTAGCCCTAATCCTAGCCTTCAACCTAGCCTTAATCATAACCCTAACCCCAACCCTAACCCTAACCCTAACTCTAAATCTCACCCTACATCTAAACCTAGCTATAATTCCAATCTTTATCCTAAACTTAAACCTAACCCTATCCCTATTGGTAGGCCTAAGCTGAACACCAGTCCTAGCCCTAATCCTAGCCCTAATTTAACCCTATCCCAAACCCTAACTCTAATTTTAGCCCTATCACTATACTCTAACTCTCACACTAGCCCTATCCCTAGTTCTAAACCTATCCCTTACCATAACTCTAACCCTGGCCCTAACCCTTGCCCTATCCTTAATCCAAGCATAATCCTAGATCTAACCTAACTATAAATGTAACCCTAAATCTAAGTCTAAGTCTAACACTAACACTAGCCCTAACCCTAATACTAATTGTCAAACTAGCCCTAACTCTAACCCTAAGGACTAAAACAAAACTTAGCAATAGACCTAACCCTAAACCTTAACTTAAACCAAACCCTAAACTACTACAAAAACTAATCCTAGCCCTAATCGAGTCCTAACCCAAAACTAAACCTGACCATGACTCATATCCTAAAGCTCACCATAGCTCTAAACATAACACTAACCTTAAACCGAACCCTAACAGTAAACCTAGCCCTAATTCGAGTCCTAACTCAAACCCTAAAACAAACCCTGACCCTGACTCCTATCCTAAAAATTACTCTAGCTCTAAATATCACCCTAACCTTAAATCTAACACTAACACTAGATCTACCCCTAACCCTAACCCTACAGCTAACCCTAATTGTAACCCTGGATCTTACATTACCTGTTGCCCTAAACTTAGCCCTAACACTAACACAAAAACTATACCTAATCTGAGCCCCACACCTAGCTTTAACCCTACCCCTACCCCTAACACTAGCTCTAACCCTATCCCTAACCCTAAGCAAAACCCTAACCCTAATGGTAACCATAGACCTATCCCTAATCCTCAGGCTAATCAAACCTCTCACCATATTAATAGTCCTAACCCTAGCCCTCATTCTAGCTCTAACCCTATCCCAAACCTTAACCCTAACCCTGACCCTTATTCTGACCATAACACTAACCTAGGTCTAATCTTGACCCTAACGCTAGACCAAACCGTAACACTAGTCCTACCAGTAAACTTATACCTAAACCAGACCCTATCACTATCCCTAGACCTAAACCTAATCTTAAATCTAGACTTAACTCTAGCTCTAGACCTAAACAAAAACCTATCCTTAGCCCTAACAATAAACCTTAACTTAACACAAAGACTAACCCTACCCCTAGACATAAACCTAGTCCCAATTCTGGGTTTAACCTTAACTCTAACTCAAACCTGAACACTGACCCTGCCTTTAAACACTAAACTTATCTCTAAACCTGACCCTAACCGAAAACCTAAACCTAACACTAGACATAGAGATAACCCTAACCCTACAACTAGCCCTAATCATAATCCTAGCTCTTACATTATCCATAGCCCTAACTCTATGCCTTAACCTAACACAAAACCTAGAGCAAATTCTCGGCCTAAATCTAGCCCTAAGTGTAACCCCAACCTTAAACCTAGCCCTAACCCTAACCCTAAACCTAACCCTAGCCTTGGTCTTAAAACTTACTCAAAGCCTAACCCTTACCATAAATATAAAATTAGACCTATACCTTACTCTAAAACCTAACCCTGAACTTAATCCTATCCCTAAACCTAGCTCTAAACCTACACCTTACCTAACCCTACACTTAACTGTATTGATAACCCTAGCCTTAACCCTAACCGTAACCCTAATGCTAACCAGAAAACTAACAATCAACCTAATCCTAAAAAATGAAAACTTGCCATGGCCCTAAACCTAGCTCAAAACCTAAACCATACCATAAACCTAAACATAACCGTAGCCTTAACATTAACCCTAAAACTAAATCTAACCCTAACCCTAATACTAAAACTACATCTAACCATATACATTACCCTAAACCTTATCCTAACCCTAATGATAACCCTAGCCCTAACCTTAACCCTAACCCTGAACCTACCATAATCCTGTCCCTAGACCTAAGGCTGAACCTAATCCTTGACCTAGCCCTATCACTAACAGTAGCTCAAACCCTAGCCCTTACCCTAAACATAACCCCAGCCCAAAACCTAACCCAAATCCTAGCCCTAATCCTAACCATAACCATAACCCATACCCAAGTTCTAACTCTATCCATTACTCTAACCATAACCCTAAACTGAATTCTAAACCTAGCTCTAACCTAACCCTAACCCTAACTCTATCCCTAGCCATGATTCTAACCTGAAGCCTCAACCTAGCCCTCACACTTACTCAATCCCTGACCCTTACCCTTAACCTAACCATAAGAAAATGATAAGCCTAAACCTAACCCTAACTCTAGCCCTAATCCTAAACTTAAAACTAGACTTAACCTTAGCTCTAACCCCACCCATTACATAACTCTAACCAAAAATGTCATGATAACCCTATCCATAACCCTAAACCTACTCTAACCCTAACTGTAAACCTAACTCTAGACCTAAACATAAACCTAATCCTTGCCGTAGTCTTAACCCTAGCTCAAACTGTAACAATTATGCTAGAATTAAAACTAACCCTAGACCTAAACCTAAACCTAACCCTAACCCAACATCTAAACCTATCCATTACCTTAACTCAAATGGTAACCCTAATCCTAACCCTAGACCTAATCCTAAACCTAACCCTATCCTTAGCACTAACCCTAGCTCAAACCCTAACCCACACCCTAAACTTAACCTTAGTCTTAACCCTAACCCTAACCCTAACTCTAGCCCTAATCCTAAACATAACCCTAGCTCTAAACCTATCCATTACCCTAATGATAACCATAAACCTAATGCTAACCCTAGGCCTAACCCTAACCCTATCCATTTCCTGAAATCTAACCTGAGTCCTAAACCTAACCTGAAGCCTAAACCTAACCTTATCCATTACCCTAACCCTAACTTAAGCCTAATGCTAATTTGAGCCATAATCCTAAACCTCAACCTAAGCCAAACCTAAAACCTGACTCTGATTATTATAATACCCCTAGCTCTCAACTTGAACTTCACCCTAAACCTAAATCTGACACTAGACCTAGCCATAAATCTTACCTGAAAACTATCCCTAACCATAACCCTAGACCTGATATTAGCCCTAGCCCTAATTCTTGCCATATCCCTAACACAAATGGTGGCCCTCATCCTAGCCCTAAACCTAGTCTTGATCCTAACCCAAATCCTGACTCTAGCCCTATCCCTAATTTTATCACTCTCCCTAGTTCTGAACCTTTCTATAACCCCATCCTTCCTCCCAAATCTAACCCCAACTCTAACTCTAGACTTAACCCTTACACTAATCCTAGACCTGATCCTAGCCCTAACCGTACCACTAGCAGTAAAACTAACTCTAAATCTTGCCCTAGTCCTATTCCTAGATCTAACCCTATCCCTTACCATAAACCCAACACTAGCCCTAGCCCTAACCCTAGAACTAACCATAACTCTAAGTCCAACCCTAACCCTAAGCCTAAACCTCACACTATCACTGGTCCTAACACTAACACTAATCCTTAAACTATCCCTAATTTAGTTCAAGCCCTAAAACAAAACCGAGCCATAGCCATAACCCTAACCCTTAACCTAAACCAAAACCTAACGCTACACCTAGCCCTAACCTTAGCCCTAATTCCAGTCCTAACCTAACCCTAAAACTAACTTTGAGACTGACTCTTACCTTACACTAACCCTAGCTGTAACATCACCCTAAAAATATACCTAACCCTAAAACTAGAACTAGCCCTAACCATAACCCTAAAAGTAGCCCTAATCATAACTCTAGTTCTTACATTAGCTGTAGCCCTAATCCTAGCCCTAACCTAGCCCAAAACCTTGTCCTAAACTGAGCCCTATACCTCGTTATAACCCTAACCCTAACCCTAGCCCTAATCATTACCCTAAACCTAAACCTAATCCTAGACTTAATCCTAACCATAATCCTAGCCCTAACTCTAGCTCTAACTCTATCCCTTACCCTAAACATAACCCTAACCCTAATGCTAATCCTAGCCATAACCTTAACCCTAATCCTAAACCCAGATCTGACACTAATCCTAACAATCACCCTAGCTCTAACCATAGCTCGAACCCTAACACTTACCCTAAACCTAACCCTAACACTAAACCTAGGCCTAACCGTAACCCCACCCCTACCCCTACCCCTAATTTAACCATAACCCTAGCCCTAAACGTATCCTTACCCTAAACATAAGCTTATCCCAAACATAGCTCTAAACATAGCTCTAAGCCCACCCATTACACTAACGCTAACTATAAATGTCATGATAACACTAGCCCTAACACTAAACTGACTCTAACCCTAACTGTAAACTTAACCCTACTCCTAACCCTAAACCTACACTAACCTTAACTGTAAACCTATCCCTAGAACTAACTGTAAACCTAACCCTTGCCATAGTCCTAATCCTAGCTCAAACCCTAACAGTTATGCTAAACCTAACACTAACCCTAGTTTTAAACCTAAATCTAACCCTATCCATTTAGACCTAACCCTAAACCTATCGCTAACACTAACCTTATCCTTACCTAAACCTAACCTGAACAGTAAAACTAACCCTATCAATTACTCTAACCTTAACCCTAACTCTAACCCTAATGCTAATTCGAATCCTAAAACTAAACCAAAACCTAACCCAAACTCTGAACAAGACACTGACTCTAATAACACACCTAGCAGTAAACCTGAACCTTACCCTAAACATAACCATTAAACAAGACCTAGCTGTAAAACTAACCCTAACAGTATCCCTAACCGTAACCCTAGACCTGAAATTAACACTCTACCTAATTCTTGCCTTAAATCTAACAAAAACCTGAGCCCTCATTCTAGCCCTAAACCTAGCCTTAATCCTAACCCTCACCCTCACCCTAGCCCTATCCCTAAATGTAACATTTGCCCTAGCACTGAACCTAGCTATATTACCCCATCCCTTCCCCCAAAACTAACCCTAACCCTAGCCCTAACCATAGGCGCAACCCTAACATTAATCATAGCACTAATCCTAGCCATATTTGAACCCTAACCTTAACCCTAGCCCTAACCCTAGCCCTAAGACTAACTCTAACTCACACCCTAGCCCTATTTCTATTTATAACCCTATTTCTTACCATAACCCTCACAATAGCCATAAACTTAGCCCTAAACCTAGCCATAGGACCCTAGATCTAACCATAACTCTAAATGTAACCCTAATCTTAAGCCTAAACCTAATTCTACAACTAGCTCTAACACTATTGCTAATCCTAAAACAAGCCCTAATCTAAGCCCTAGCCCTAAAACAAAACCAAGCCATTGCTCTAACCCTAAATCTTAACCTAAACCAAACCCTAACCCATAACTAGCCATAACCTGAGCTCTAATTCGAGTCCTAGGCCTAAAATTTACCCTCACCCTGACTCATATCCACACACAAACCCTAGCTCTAAATATCACCCTAACCCTAAAACTAATGCTAACTTAAACTAACCCTAATTGTAACCCTAGTTCTTACATTGGCCTTAGCCAAACCCTAGCCCTAACTTTAACACAAAAATAGCCCTAACCCAAGCCCTAACACTAGATTTAACCCTAACCCTAACCCTAAAACTAGCCCTAAACCTAACCCTAATTCTAGCCCTAAACCTACATCTAATCCTATCCATTACTCTAAGCCAAATCCCATTCATAATGCTAACTCTAGTCCTAATCCTAATCCTTAGCCAAACCCAAACAGTAACCCTATTACTAGTCCTAACACTAGCTCTCATTCTAGATCTAACTCTAACCTAAAACCTCACCCTAACCTTCACCCTTATTCTGACCCTAACAATAATTATAGGTCTAAACCTGACCCTGAAATGAAACCAAAACCTGAAACTAGCCCTACCATTAACCTTATACCCAAACCTAAACCTAACACTAGCCATAGACCTAAACCTAATCCTAAATCTAGCTATTACTCTAGCCCTTGACCTAAACAAAAACTTAGTCTTAGCCCTAACAATAACTCTTAACCTAAACCAAACACTAATCCTACCACTAGACCTAACTCTAGCCCTATTCTGGCTTTCTCCCTAACCCTAACTTTAACCTGAACACTGGCCCTGACACTAACATTATACCTAGCTCTAAACCTGTCCCTAACCCAAAACCTAAACCTAACACTAGACCTAGCTGAAACCGTAACCCTAAAACTAGCTCTAATCAGAAGCCTGGATCTTACATTACACATAGCACTAACTCTAGGCCTAAACCTAACACAAAACTCAACCTTAATGGAGGCCTAAACCTACCCTAAGCATAACCGTCACCCTAATCCTAACCCTAACCCTAGTCCTAACCCTAACCCTAACCCTCACCTTAGTCCTAATCCTAGCTCAAAGCCTAACCCTTAGCCTAAACATAACCCTAGCACTATCCCTAACCAAAACCCTAACTGTAGCCCTAATTCTAACCTTTACCCTAGACCTAACACTAGCTCTAACACTAGCCATTACCCTAACTCTAACCCTAACCCTAATGATAACCCTATCCCTAACCATAACTGAAACCCTAACCCAAAACATAAACCTAACCTTAGACCTAACCCTAAACTTAAACCTTGCCATAGCCTTAACCCTAACTCAAACCCTAACACTTACCCTAAAAGCAACAGTAAACCTAGCCCTAAAACTAAACTTAAACCTAAACCTAAAATTAACCATAAAACTAACCTTACATCTAACCCAATCTATTACCCTTACCCTAATCCTAACCCTAATGAAAACCCTAGCCCTAACCCTAAACCTAACCCTGACCATAACACTAAACCTAACCCTCGTCCTAGATCTAACCCTAGTTCAAAACCTAACCTTTACCCTAAATTTAACCCTAACCCTAACCTAAGCTAGGGTTAATAGCCCTAACCCAAAACCTAACCTAAGTCTAGCCCTAATCCTAATCTAACCCTACCTCTAATCATAGCTCTAACCCTATATATTAGCCTTTTGATAACCCTAATCCTAATGCTAACCCTAGGCATAACCCTAATTCTTTTGCTCACCCTAAAGCTCTCCATTGCCCCAAACCTTCCCTGAAACCTAAACCTAACCCAATCAATTACCCTAAACCTAACCCTAACCCTAATGCTTCTTTGAGCCCTATTCCTAAACCTTAACCTAAAACAAACCCTAACCCTGATCCTGACCTTAAAAATACACCTAACTCTAAATCTGACCCTTACCCTAAGCCTAACACTTACACTAGATGTAGACACAAACCTAACCCTAAATCTACCCCCAAAATGTAACACTAGAACTGATATAGACCTAATTCTAGACCTAACCCTAAAACCAACCCTAGCCCTCATCCTAGCCCTAAACCTAGCCTTAATCATAACCCTAACCCTAACCCTAGCCCTAACCCTAATTCTAACCCTCATCCTACCTCTAAACCTAGCTATAACACCATACCTTACCCTAAAATAAACTATAACCCTAGCCCTAATACTTGGCCTCAGCTGAACACTAACACTAGCCCTATTCCTAGCCCTAACTTAGCCATATCCATAAAACGAACCAAAACCCTAGGCCTAAGACTAACATTAACTCTCACCCTAGCCCTAGCCCTAGTGCTAACCCTATCTGTTACCATAACTGTAACTCTAGCTCTAACTCTTGCCCTATAGTTAGACTTAGCCCTGATCCTAGATCTAATGCTAAATCCAAATCTAAACCTAACCCAAAGCCTAAGCCTAACATTATCACTAGCACTAACCCTAATGCTAATCTTATTACTAGCCCAAACCCTAAACGTAGGATTAAAACAAAACTGAGCAACAGACCTAACCCTAAACCTTAACTTAAACCAAACTCTACTCTAACACTACATCTAGACGTAAACCTAGACCTAATTTGAGTCCTAACCCTAACCTTAAAATTTACCCTGACCCTGACTCATATCCTAACACTGTTGCTAGCTCTAAAGGCCACCCTAAACTTAAACAAAACCCTAACAGTAACCCTAGCCCTAATTCAAGTCATAACCCTAACCTTAAATCTAACCCTGACCCTGACTGATACACTAACAGTCACCCTAGCTCTAAACACAGTCCTCACCTTAAACCAAACACTACAGTAAACCTAGAAATTATTTGAGTCCTAACCCTAACCCTAAATCTAACCCTGATGCTGACTCATACCCTAACAATAACCCTACCTCTAAATATTACCCTAACATTAAACCTAAACCTAACACTAGACCTACCCCTACCCCTAACCCTAAAACTAAACCTAATTGTAACCCTAGCTCTTACATTAGCCAATGCCCAACTTTAGCCCTAACCCTAACACAAAAACTATCCCTAATCCTAGCTCTAAACCTATATTTAACTCTAACCCTAACCCTAAAACTAGCATTAACCCTAGCTCTAAGGCTAGCAGTTAACCTAAGCAAAACCCGAACCCTAATGGTAACCCAAGATCTATCTCTAATCCTTAGGCTAACCAAAACCCTAACACTATTAATAGTCCTAACCCTAGCCCTCATTGTAGCTCTAACCCTATCCCAAGCCCTAACACTAACCCTGACCCTATTCTGAACCGAACACTAACCCTATGTCTAAAAATGACACTAAACCTAGACCAAACCCTAACACTAGATCTAGACCTAATGTGAACCCTAGGCTTAACCTTAACCATATCTCTAACCTTAACCCTATCTATTAGCCCAGACCCAAGCCCTACCCTAGCTTTAACCCTAAAGCTAACCATAACCCTAACCTTATCTCTAACCCTAAACCTAAGCCGAATCCTAGACCTATTCCTAAGCATAACACTAGCCCTATGACTAGCTCTAACCTTATAATTTACCCTAATGATAACCCTGATGCTTCTGCTAATCCTAGGCTGAACCCTAATCCTATCCCTAACCCTAACCCTATCCATTACTCTACCCCAAACCTGAACTCTAAACCTAAAACTATCATTAACCTATCCCTAACCATAATGATAACTCGAGCCTTAACCCTAAACCTTAATCTAATAAAAACCCTAACCCTGACTCAGACCCTAATAATACCCATAGCTCTAAACCTGACCCTAACAAGAAACCTGGCACTTAAAATAGACCTAGCTATAAACTTAACCCTAAAACTCTCCCTAAATGTAACCCTAGACCTGACATTAGATCTAGCTCTAATCCTAGTCCTAATCCTAACACAAACCTTAGCCCACATCCTAGCCATGAACCTTGCCTTAATCATAAACTTAACGCTAACCATAATCCTAATTCTAATCCTTACCCTAGTCCTAAAAATAGCTATAATCCCATCCCTTAACCTAACCCTAACCCTAACCCTAACATTAACCCTAGCCCTAAATCTAGGCCCAACCCTAACACTAATCCTAGTCCTAATCCCAGCCCTAATTTAGCCCTATCCCTAACCCAACCCTAACCCTAGCCCTAAGACTAACTCAAACTCTCGCCCTAGCCTTATACCTAGTTCTAACTCTATCCCTTACCATCACCCTATATCTAACCCTAAACTTAGCCCTAATTCTAGCCCAATCCTTACCCCTAGCTCAAAGCCTAGATCTAAACCTAACTTTAAATCTAACCCTAAGCTTAAGCCTAAACTTCACACTAACACTAGCCCTAATCCTAACATTAATCCTAAAACTACCCTAACTCTACCCTAGCCCTAAAACAAAACTGAATCATAACCCTAACCCTAACACTTAACCTAAACCTAACCCTAACCCTAACCCTACACCTAGCCCTAATCCTATCTCTAATTCTAGTCCTAACCCTAACCTGAAAACTAATCCGGACCCTGACTCTGACCCTAACATTAAACCTAGCTCTAAACATCATTGTAACCGTAAACTTAACCCTAACATCTACGTAGCCCTAACCCTGACCCTATCGGTAGCTCTAATCATAATGCTACTTTGTAATTAGCCGTAGCCTTAAACCTAGCTCTAACTTAACCAAATCCTAGCCTTAATCCGAGTCCTAAACCTATTTTTTTAATATTTAATTTTTAGACACAACATTTTTATTTCATTGGTATGTGGTGGTGAGGATCGAACACAGTGCCTTGCACATGCCAGGTGAGCACGCTACTTCTTGAGCCACATCCCCAGCCCCTAAACATAGCTTTAACTCTAAATGTAAACCTAACCCTAACCCAAATAAAAGACCTAATTCTATACATAACCCTACCCCTAATTTATGTCTAACCCTATCCATTACCCTAATAATAACCCAAAACTTATGCTGACCCTAGGCCTAACCCTAACCCTATCCATTACACTAAACCACACCTAAACCCTAAACCTAACGCTTTCATTACCTTAACCCCAAACCTAATAATAATGCAAGCTTTAAACCTCAACCCTAACCTAACCCAATCTCTCATCTTGATGCTGAACCTAATAATAACCCCTAATAATAACCCTAGCTCTAAAATTGACCCTTAGTATAAACCTAACCCCTACACTGGACCAAGCCATAAACCTAACACTAAATCTATACCTAACTGTAATCCTAGACCTGACATTAGCCCTAGCCCTAATACTAGCCCTAACCCTAACACAAACATTAGCCCTCATCCTAGCTCCAAACCTAGCTTTAGTCATAACCCTAAACCTAACCCTAGACCTAACCCTAATACTAACCCTAGCCCTAGCCCTCAACCTAGCTATAACCCAATACCCTACCCTAAACATAATTCTAACTCTAATCCTAACCCAAGGCCTAAACCTAACACTTACACTAGCCCTAATTTAGCCCTATTCCTCACCCTAACCATAACCCTAACCCTAACCCTAAGACTAACTCTAACTCTCATACTAGCCCTATCATTAGTTCTAACCCTATCCCTTACCATAACCCTAAACCTAACCCAAAACCTAGTCCTAACCCTTGCCCTATCCGTAGCCCTAGCCCTAGCCATAGATCAAAACCTAACTCTAAATCTAACCCTAACCCAAAGCCTAAGCCTAACCATTATAAATACATTTATATTTAGATCCTATGTCTACAGATGTTGGCTTCAATTATTATTTAGAATATAATAATTAGTTTCAAAAAAGGCATACCATTTCTGGTGGTGTATAGAGAACTTAGGGTCAGGGGTAGGATGCTATGTTAAGGGGAAAGGAGTGAGGATATGTGATTAATCTACATTTGCAACTTTGGAGGAGAACTCTAATAAATCGACAGGGGGAATTTATTGAAGAAGGTATAAATTCAAACTCCTTATCTGTATTCATAAAATTACACTATGTATAAATAGTAAAAGTTAGGAGGCTGAAAGTGGGATAGAGGGAGCAAGAAAAAAGAAGAAAAATAACAAGGAAAGAAAGAAAGAGAGGGAGAAAGAAAATAAGTGCAAATAAAGGGGTGGTGAGGTGGGGCCTATGCAATTCCTCTATATTATACTATTCTAGTGATTCAGTTCTTAAAGTCCAATTTCATGGAAAGTTCTTGGTTTCACATATATTGAGGTTGTAAGGACCAGAGGGGGAAGAGTAGAGGAGAATGGATTAGAAGAGCAAGAAAAGAAAAGTAAGAAAGAAAAAAATGTCTCTCAGAATTCTGTTTTCTTTTCTTGAACTGTGTGGAGTTGTCTATTCCTAGCTTGAGTCTCCATGCTCAGGGTGGTGGAGGTAGCCAGGGTGAGAGGCTTGAGCTTCTACCTGGAGCCTCCCTACTCTTATCTCTGAATTGAAATCCAGGTGCCTGTACAGTTGCTGTTCCACATTGATAGCTATGCCCCCAAAATGTTGTGAGAAAAATCTTGAGTTATCACAGCTGGATGTAGGGGAGTTGGAAACCGGGTACCTGATAAGCTGCAAAACTGAGCTGGTAGCCATGCGCACCAATGATTGCAAGTAATGTTTTGCAAGATGGATTCCATCTATTACTGATGTATGGTGTTTGTTGAGGTGGGTGGCTCTGGAGTGACTTGTGCTGTGTTCAGAGCTCAGTCTGATGACCCGCAAGTAAAGCCTTTATGTTCTGTCCTGCCTTCCATCTGCGCAGAGAGTGCCCGTGTGGCTGAGACTCCTGTCTGTGCCCAGAGAAACTGCACAGCTGAGACTTCCATCTGCACCGAGAGCACCCATGCGGCCCTAGTTTTCTTCAAATTTCTATGATGCTGGCAGGATTCATCTTTACTTAGCCTTACTGTGCTCCACAGGTCTGGGCCTTCTCGGTTCAATGGTTCACTGTCAGGAAGAGTTTGTATTTTAAGGTTTCCATTCATTATGGCTTATTTATGTGAATGAAAATTGAGCTGGGAATAAAACAGGGTTGGCAGGAGGTGTTTGAAACTTCACACAATCATTTCTCAGTGGGCACTCTCTGGTTTCTTTCTTTTGAAGGTAGGCTAAAGATGAAGCATGCAAAAGAAACTGTATTTGAGAGCCCTTAAGGAGAAAACAGAGAAAAATGTATGTACTGAAATATGTCTCCCAACAATTTGATCAGATTTCTTTGATACTGTGCAGTATTCATCATTTAGCTTGCTCCACTAAGCTCCCCAAGGTTGGCACTTCTAGGACCATGGCTCTCTAAACAGATAAGGGTTAGTGTTACAGTTAGGGTTAGGGTTAGCTTTAGAGCTAGTGTTAGGGTTAGAGTTTGTTTTGTTCAAAATGTTTGATACTGGGAATATTTATCTTTAACCTAGCCTTACTATGTGCCCCAGTTTTGGGCCTTCTCAGTTCAATGGTTTGCTGTTGGGAATAGTTTGTTTTTAATGTCTCACTTCATTTTGACCTATATGGGTAAATGAGAATCAAACTGGAAATCAGAGGGTTGGTGCTAGCTGGTGAAACTTAAGTTGTCTGTGGGCACACTCTTGTTTCTTCCTTGTAAAAGTAGCCATAAGCTGTAGCATGCAAAACAACTTTATCCAAGAGCACTTTAGGAGAAAAGAGAGCAAGATGCATGTACTGAAATACCTCCCCCCAATTATTTGGTCAAATTTCTTTGATACTGTGCAGGATTCATCTGTAAGCTTGGCCCACTTGTCTCCCCAAGTTTAAAACTTTTATGAACAAAGTGTCTCTTAACAGGTTAGGCTTAGGGTTATGGTTAGAGTTAGGGGAAGTGTTAGAACAAGTGTGAGGGTTAGAGTTAGTTTTTTTCAACTTTTTGGATACTGGGAAGGATTTATATTTTTCCTATTCTTAGAATGCTCCCCATGTTTGGGCCTCCTATGTAAAAGGTTTGCTCTCAGGAGCACTTTTAATTTTCAAGTTTCACTTCATTTTGCCCTATAGGGGTGAATGGAAATGGATCTGGACTCAAACAGGGTTTGTGCTAGCTGCTTGAAACTTCACACACTCAATCAGTTCTCAGGGCACCTTCTCTCATTTGTTTCTTGTGGTAGTAGCCCAAAGCTGAAGCAGAAAGAAACAGCTTTATCTGTGAGCACTTTAGGAGCAAGCTTCATTTTTTTGCATGGATTACTTTGATATTGTACAGGATTCATCATTTTCCTATTCTTAGTGGTATCCCCAGGTTTGGGTTTTCAAGGTTTGCCAGTTTACTGTCAGGAACAGTTTGAATTTTTAGGTTTCACTTTATTATGGCCTATAGATGTGAATGAAAATGGAGCTGGAAATCAAACAGAGTTAGAACTAGCTGTTTGAAACTTCACACACTCAATTAGCTCTCTGTGGGCACTCTCTGGTTGCTCCTTGTGAAAGTACCTTAAACTGAAGCATGAAAAAATAATTTATCCAAGAGCACATTAGGAGAAAACAGGGAAATATGCACATACTGAAATACCTCCCCCAACTATTTGGTCATATTTCTTTGATACTGCACAGGTTTAATCTATTAGTTTGGCCACTGGGCTCCTTTATTTGGGGACTACTATGATCAATGCTTTTCTAAACAGTTTAGGTTAGATTTAGTATTAGTTTAGGGCTAGTGTTACAGCTAGTGTTTTGTTAGATTTAGTTCTCTTTAAATTTCTTTGATACTGGGCAAGATTTAACTTTTACCTAACCTTACTATATTTTCTAGGTCTGGGCCTCTTGGATCAAGTGTTTGCTCTCCTGAACAGTTTGTATTTTAAGTTTTCATTTCATTTTGATCTATGCATGTAAATGGAAATGGAGCTGGAAAACCAAGAGTGTTGGTGCTAGCTACTTCAAACCACACACACTCAATCAGTTTTCCATGGGCATTCTCTGGTTTATTCCTTGTAAAAGTAGCCCTAAGCTGAAGCAAGCAAAGCAACTTTATGTGAAAGCACGTTAGAAGAAAACAGGGAAATATGCATGTAATGAACTACCTCCCCAATTATTTGATCAGATTTCTTTGATAATGTGAAAGATTCATCTGTTAGCCTACCCAACTTGGTTCCCGAAATGTGGGACTTCTAGGATCGAAGGGACTCTAAACAGGTTAAGGTTAGTGTTAGGGTTAGTGTTAAGACTAAGATTAGACCTAGTGTTAAGGTAAGAGTTAGTTTTCTTTTCAAATTTCTATGATACTGTGCAGGATTTATCTTTTTCCTATTTTTACTATGCTCAAAATGTTTGGGCCTCCTACATAAAGGGTTTGCTTTCAGGAACAATTTCAATTTTCATGTGTCTCTTCTTTATGCCTTATAGGGGTGAATGGAAATGAAGCTGGAAATCGAACAGGGTTTGGGCTAGCTGCTTGAAACTTCACACTCTCCATTAGTTTTCTGTGAGCATAATCTGGTGTTTGCCATGGAAGTAGCCCTAAGATGAAGTAGAAAGTAACAGCTTTATCTGTGTGTGTTTTAGGAGCCAGCAGAACACTCATGCACCAAAAGAGCTTCAAATTTTTTTGGTTGGATTAATTTGATACAGTACAGGATTCATCCTTGACCTAGCCTTAGTAGGCTCCCCAAGTTTGGGCCTTCAAGATTCAATGGTTCAGTGTCAGGAACAGTTTGAATTTTTAGGTTTCACTTCATTATGGCCTATAGGTGTGAATGCAATGGGTCTGGAAATCAAAAAGGGTTGGTGCTAGCTGCATGAAACTTCACACCCTCAATCAGCTCTCTGTGGGCACTCTTTGATTTTACTTTGTGAAAGTACCTTAAGCTGAAGCATGAAAAACAATTTATCCATAATCACTTTTAGAAAAAAAACAGGGAAATATGAATGTACTGAAATACCTCCCCCAATTTTTTAATCAAATTTCTTTAATACTGCCAAGTTTCATCTGTTAAGTTGCACTGCTAGGCTCCCCATGTTTTGAACTTCTATGATCATAGGAACTCTAAACAGGTTTTGTTTAGGGTTGGGTTAGATCTAGTGTTAGAGTTAGAGTGAGTTTTGTTTAAATTCAATTGATACTTGGCATAATTCATCTTTTACCTAGCCTTACTATTTTCCCCAGGTTTGTACCTTATCCCTTCAATGGTCTGCTGCCAGGAACAGTTTGTATTTTAAGGTTTCCTTCATTTTGACCTATATGAGTAAAAGGAAATCGAACTTGAAATCAAACAAGGTTGGTGCTTGCTGCTTAAAACTGCACACACTCAATCAGTTCTATGTGGGCACTCTGGTTTCTTCCTTGTGAAAGTTTCCCAAAACTGAAGCATGCAAAAACATCTTTATCTGAAAGTACTGTTGGAGACAACAGAGAAATATATATATATATATATATATATATATATATATATATATATACTGAACTACCTCCCCAAATTATTTGGTCAGATTTCTTTGAACTGCACAAGATTCATGTGTTAGCTTGCCACACTAGGCTCTCTTAATTCGGGACTTCTATGATAAAAGGTTCTCTAAACAGATTAGGGTTAGGTTTATGGGGTTTGGGTAAGGGCTAGGATTAAACCTAGTGTTAGGGTTAGAGTCAGTTTTGTTCATGTATCTTTGATACTGGGCAGGATTCATCTTTTACCTAGCCTCACAATGTTCCCTGAGTTGGGCATTCTCGTTCAATGGTTTGCTGTCAGGAACAGTTTGTATTGTAAGGTTTCACTTTATTTTGAACTATTTTGTTTTAGAGAAATGGAGCATGAAATCAAACAGGGTTTGTGCTAGCTGCTTGAAACTGCACACACTCAATCAGTTTTCTGTGGGCACTCTCTTGTTTGTTCTTTGTGAATGTTGCCTTCATCTGAAACATGCAAAGCAACTTTATCCCAGAGCACTTTTGGAGAAATCAAGGAAATATGCATGTACTGAAACTTTTCCCCCAATTATTTTCTCAGATTTCTTTGATACTGTGCAGGATTCATTTGTTAGCTTGCCCCACTAGGCTCCCTTAGTTTGGGACTTCTGTGATCAAGGTTCTCTAAACAGGCTCAGGTAAGCTGTAGAATTACGATTAAGGATAGATCTAGTGTTAGGTTTACAGTAGTTTTGTTCAAATTTCTTTGATACTTGGCATGATTTATCTTTTACCTAGCTTTATTATGTTCGCCATGTTTGGGACTTCTAGGTTCACTGGTTTGCTGTCAGTATTTCAGTTTTTATTTTAAGGTTCACTTCATTTTGACCTAAATGGGTAAAAGGAAATTGAGCTGGAAATCACACAGGGTTTTTGCTAGCTGCTTGAAACTTCACACAATCAGTTCTCTGTGAGGAAACTCTGGTTTTATCCTTGTGAAAGTATACCAAAGATGAAGCATGCAAAAACAACACTATGCAAGAGCATTTAAGGAGACAACAGGAAAGTATGCATGTACTGAACTACCTCCCCAAACATTTGGTCAGATTTCTCTGATACTGGGCAGGATTCATCTGTTAGCTTGCCCCACTAGGCTCCTCAACTTTGAGACTTCTATGATCAAAGGTTCTCTAAACAGGTTAAGGTTAGTATTATGGTTAGAGTTAGGTCTAGTGTTAGGGTTAGAGTTTGTCTTGTTCATATTTCTTTGATACTGGACAGGATATATTTTTACCTAGCCTTATTATGTTCCCCAGTTTTTGGCCTTCTCAGTTCAATTCTTTGCTGTCAGGAACAATTTGTATTTTATGGATTCACTTCATTTTGACCAACATGGATAAATGAACATGGAGCTGGAAATCAAACAAGGTTGGTGCTAACTGCTTGAAACTTCACACACTCAATCAGTTCTCTGTGGGCACTCTCTGTTTTTTTCCTTGTGAAGTTAGTAATAATCTGAAGCATGCAATACAAATTTATCTGACAACACTTTAGGAGAAAACAGGGAAATAAGCATGTACTGAAATAGCTCCCCCAATTATTTTATCAGATTTCTTTGAAACTGCCCATGATTCATCTGTAAGCTTTCCCAACTAGACTCCCCAATTTTGAAACTTCTATGATCAAAGGTTCTCTAAACAGATTAGGTTTAGGGTTAGACTTAGTGTTAGGACTAGGTTTAGACCTAGTGTTAGGGTTACAGTTAGTGTTTTTTTTTTTTTTTTAATTTCTATGATACTGGGCAGGATTCACTTTTTTCCTATTTTGATTATACTCCAATTGTTTGGGCCTCCCATGTAAGAGCATTTTCTCTCAGGAACAGTTTCAATTTTCATGTTTCTCTTCTTTTTGCCCTATAGGGGTGAATGAAAATGAAGCTGGAAATCAAACAGGGTTTGTGCTAGCTGCTTGAAACTTCACACACTCAATCAGTTCTCAGTGAGCATTCTCTGGTTTGTTTCCTGTGAAGTGTCCCTAACTTGAAGTAGAAAGAAACAATTTTATCTCTGAGTGCTTTAGGAGCAAGCAAAAAACACATGTACTGAAAGAGCTTCAATATTTTTTTGGTTGGATTACTTTGATACTGTACAGGATTTATCTTTGACCAACCTTAGTAGGCTTCCCAAGTATGGGCCTTCAAGGTTCACTGGTTCAGTGTCAGGAACAGTTTGAATTTTTATTTTTCACTACATTATGCCTTATAGGTGAGAATGGAAATGGAGATGGAAATCAAAGAGGGTTTGTGCTAGCTGTATGAAACTTCACACACTCAATCACTTCCCTGTGGGCATGCTCTGGTTTGTTCCTTGTGAAAGTACCTTAAGCTGAAGCATTAAAAAAAATTATCAAAGAGCACTTTAGGAGAAAACAGGGGAAATAGGCTTGTACTGAAACATCTTCCCCAATTATTGGTCAGAATTTTTGATACTGGGCAGGATTCATCTGTCACCTTTCCTACTAGGCGCCTCAAGTTTGGGTCTTTTATGATCAAGATTTATAAACAGGAAAGGCTTAGTTTTAGGATTAGGCTTAGGGCTAGAGTTAGAACTAATGTTCGAGTTAGAGTTAGTTTTGTTCAAATTTCTTTGATACCAGTCAGGTTTCATCTTTTACCTAACATTACCATATTTCCCAGGTTGGGCCTTCTCAGTTCAAGGATCACTGTCAGGAACAGTTTGTGCTTTAAGGTTTCACTTCATCTTGACTTCCATGGGTTAGGGTTAGTGTTAGGGCTATGCCTTAGTTTTGTTTTAGGGGTAGGGCTAGGGCTAGGGCTAGATTTTGTATTAGTGTTAGGGTTAGGGCTAGTGTTAGGGTGAGGTTTAGGCTTAGGGTTAGGGTTAGATTTAGAGTTATTGTTGGATTCAGCATTAGGTTTAGGGCTAGGGTTAGTGTTATGGTAAGGGATAGGGTTAGAACTAGGGAAATGGCTAGGACGAGAGTTAGATTTAGATTTAGGACTAGGCTTAGGGTTAGTGTTAAAGATAAAATAGGGCTCGGATTAGGGATAAGGTTAGTGTTAGGGTTAGGCCTAGGGGTAGGGATAGGTTTAGAATTAGTATTGGGGTTATAATTAAGTTTAGGGAAATGGGTGGGGTTATAGCTAGCTCTAGGGCTAGAGTGAGGGTTAGAATTAGGATTAGGGCTAGGGTTAGTGTTTAGGTTAGGAATAAGGTTAGGTTTAGGGTAAGGATTTCTGTTAGGTTCAGGTCTAGAACTAGGGCTAGGGCTAATGTCAAGTCTAGGGTTATAATTAAGGATAGTTTTAGGGTTCGGTTATGGCTAAGTCTAATGTCAGAGCTATGTTTATGGTAAGGGTCATGTTTAGAGTTAGGGGTATTATTAGGGTTATGGTCAAGGTTACCATTTGGTTTATGTCAAAGTTTATATTTAGGGCTTGAATTAGTGTTAAGTTTAGGCTTAGGTTTAGGGTGAAGAATAGGGTTAGTTTTAGAAATAGGGTTAAGTTTAGCATTAGGTTAGGGTTATGTATAGTATAATGACTATATTTAGAGCTAGGGTTAGGGCTAGATTATGGTTTGGATTAAGTCTAAAATTAGAGTTAGGTTTAGGGCTAGGGCTAGGGTTTGGTTTACAGTAAGTGTTAGGTTTAGGGCTAGGGTTATGTTTAGGTTAGGGTAAGGGTTAGTATTTGAGCTAGGGTTAGGGCTAGCACGAGGGATAGGTTTACAATTAGGTCTAGGGATATGTTTATGGTTACAGTTTGGTTTAGGCTTCGGGTTATGGCTAGAGATTTCATTACATTTAGGGTTAGGTTTATTGTAATGGATAATGTTAGATTTAGGGTTAGAGTTAGGGTTAGGTTATGGATTCGGGCTAGTCTTAGGATTAGGTTTAATGTAAGGCTTAATATTTCATCTAGGGTTAGGGATATGGTGAGGTTTAGGTTTATGGTTAGGTCTTGGATTACATTTATTGTTAGGGTTAGGTTTAGTGTTAGGGATAGTGTTATAATTAGGTTTAGGGTCATTGACAGTGTTAGAACTAAAGTTTGAGTTAGGATTAAGGTTAGATAAGAGCTAGGGTTAAGGTTATGGTTTAGGATAGGGATAGAGTAATGTTTAGGATAAGGTTTTGGCTTTGAGCTAGGGTTAGGTCTAAGGCAAGGGTTAGTGTTAGGGTTAGTGTTAGGGTTAGTGTTAGGGCTATGGTTAAGGTTAGGTTTATGCTTAGGGCTAAGTGTAGGCCTAGGGTTATGGCTAGATTTTGTGTTAGGTTTAGGGCTAGGGTTAGGATTATGGTTAGGGTTAGGGCTACTGTTAGGGTTAAGATTAAGATTAAAATAGGGTTAGGGCTAATATTATGTTTAGGGATAGTATTAGGTTTAGGGTTTTGGCTAGGTCTAGTGTTAGGACTAGGTTTTGGGTTAGGATCAGGTTTAGAAATAGGTTAATGTTAGGGTCAGGGTCAGTGTTCCAGATAGGATTAGGGTTAGGGTTAGAGCCAGAATTAGGACTAGTGTAAGGTCTAGGGGCAGGGTAAGTGTTTAGTTTAGGTTAAGGTTTATTGTTAGGGCTGGAGCTAGGATTTTGTTTAGGTCTAGGGCTAGAATTATAGCTATATTTAGTATTAGTTTTGGGTCTAGGTCTAGTGTTAATGTTGGGTATAGGTATAGGATTACTGGTAGGGCTAGTGTTAGGGTTTGGTTTCAATTTAGGGTCTGGTTTAGACCTAGGGTTACTGTTAGGATCAGAATATAGGTCAGGGTTAGGGTTTGAACTACAATGAGGGCTAGGTTTAGGGCTAGTGTTTAAGTTAGGCTAAGGATTAGGGTTATGACTAGGGTTAGCATTTGGTTTAGGGTTTGGCTTAGGGTAAGGGATAGGGTTAGAGCTAGGGTTAGGGCTAGAATTAGGGGTAGGATTTGTGTTAGGGTTAGGGCTATGGTTATGACAATGACTAATGTACAAACTAGGGTTACAATTAGGGCTAGTTTTAGGGTTAGCTTTAAGGCTAGGTGTGGTGTTAGGGTTAATTTAAGGTTAGGGTTATGTTTAGAGCTAGGATTAGTGTTAGGATCACTGTCAGGGTCAGTGTTATTTTTAGAGTTAGGGTTAGGGTTAGGTATAGGTTTATAGTTTGGTTTAGGTTAAGGGTTAGGGTTAGGGATATGGTTTGATTTGTTTTAAGGCTAGGGCTAGGGGTAAGGCAAGTTTTAGGTTTAGTATTATTTTTAGGGCTAGTGTTAGGGTTTGGTTTAGGATTATTGTTATGGTTAAATTTAGAGTTAGGTTTAAGTTTAGAGTTAGGTTTTGATCCATGGCTGGGTAGGGCTAACAATAGAAATAAGGCTAGGGCTGGGACAAGAGTTAGAGTTAGTCTTAAGGTTAGGTTTAGGGATAGGATAGGACTAAATTAGTGTTAGTTCTTGTCTTAGTGTTAGGGTTAGACCTAGGGTTAGGGCAAGGGTTATGGGTAGGTTTAAGATTATGGTTTAGTTTATGGTTATGGTTAGATTTAGGGTAAGGGATTGGATTATAGCTAGGTTTAGGGCTAGGGCGAGGGTTAGAATTAGGGTTAAACCTCAGGTTATGGTTTGGGTTAGGATTAAGGCTAGGTTTAGGGCTAGGATTAGGGCTAGGGATAATTTCAGGTGCAGCTTTAGAGTTAAATATAGTTTTAGGGTTATGATAGATGTACTGTAAGTGTTAGGTTTAGGGTTATGGTCATATTTAGAGCTAAGGGTATTGTTTGGGTCAGGGTCATGATTAGTGTTTGGGATAGGTTAAAGTTTAAAATTTAGGGCTCGAATTAGCATAGAGTTAGGATTAGGGTAATAATATAGTTAGGTTTATATTTCAAGTTAGGTTTAAGGTAATGGATAGCGTTAGGATTAGGGATATGGTAAAGTTTAGGCCTAGGGTTAGCATTAGGGTTAGGATTATGGTTAGGGTAATGGATAGGGTTAGAGCTAGGGTTAGAGCTAAGGTTATGGTTATTATTAGTGCTAGGTTTAGGGTTAAAGTTAAGGTTAGGGTTAAAGCTCAGTTTAGGGTTCAGATTAGGCTAGATTTTGGGTTAAGTTAGGGATAGAGTTAGGGTTATTGCTAATGTAAGTAGTAGGGTTACAATTAGGGCTAGATTTAGGATTCGGGTTAGGGTAAGTGCTAGGTCTAGTGTTATGTTTAGGGTTATGTTTAGGGTGATGTTTAAATCTAGGGTTAGTTTTAGTGTTAGAATCAGTGTTAGGGTTAGTTTTAGATTTCTTCTTAGAACTCGAATTAGGGCTAGGGTTAGGGCTAGGTGTAGGATTAGGGTTTGGTTTAGGTTAAGGGTTAGAGTTAGGGCTATGTCTTGGTTTTGTATTAGGGCTAGGGCTAGTTTTAGGAGTAGCATTAGAGATAGGGTAATTGTTAGGTTTAGGCTTAGGCTTTGCATTAGGGTTAGATTTAGAGTCAGTGTTAGATCTAGAGTTAGGGCTAGGGCTAAGGAAATGGCTATGGTTAGGCCTAGGTTTAGGGCTAGGTTTAGAGTTCCAGTAAGGGATAGTGTTCGAACTAGTTTTAGGCTAGGGAGAGAGTTAGACTTAGTTTTAGGGCTAGGGTTAGGGTTAGGATTAGAGATAGGGCTAAGTTAGGTCTAAGATTAATTAGAAGTTTGTTTTTAAGTTAGGCTTAGGTTTAAGGTTAGTGTTATGATTAAGGCTATGTTTAGTGCTAATATGGGCTAGGGTTTGTGTTCGGGTTAGGGCTATGATTATATCTAGGGCTAATGTCAGGTCTAGGGTTATGGTTATGGATACTTTCAGGGTTAGGTTTTGGCTAAGTCTAATGTAAGGATTAGGTTTAGGATAAGTGTTAGGTTAAAGCTAGGGGAATTATTAGGGTCAGGGTCATGGTTAGGGTTTCTTTTAGGTTTGAATTTAGGGTTAGGGCTCAAATTAGCATTAGGGTTATGGTTAGGGTAATGATAGGGTTAGATTTAGGGTTCAGGTTAGGTTTAGGGTAATTGATAGGTTTGGCATTAGTGATAGGTCTAGGGTTAGGTCTAGGGTTAGCATTAGGGAAAGGGTTATGTTTTGGGTAATAGATACAGTTAGAGTTAAATTTAGGGCTAGGGTTATGGTTAGGATTAGGTCTTGAGATAGAATTAGGCCTAGAATTAGCATTAGGGTATGGGTTATGATTAGGGTAATGGATACAGTTAGAGCTAAGTTCATAGCTAGACTTATGGTTAGGGTTAGGTCTTGAGTTAGTGTTAGGGTATGGGTTAGAACTAGGGTTAGGGTTAGTGTTATGTTTAGTGTAAGAGTTAGGTTCTGAGCTATGATTAGGGTTAGAGCAAGGGTTAGGTTCAGGGTTATGTTTAGGGATAGGATTACGGTAGGTTTAGGATTAGGGTTAGGGTTAGGGGAATGGTTATTATTAAGTTTAGGGTTATGGTTAGGGTAATAAATACGGTTCGGTGTAGTCTTAGGGTTAGTGACAGAGTTAGATTTAAGTTTAGGGTTAGGGTTAGGTCCAAGGTTATGTTTAGGTTTATAGTAAGGTTTAGGGTTTGATCTATGGTTCAGGCTATAGGTAGTATTAGTTACGGGTTAGGTCTAGGGTTAGTTTTCTGTTTAGGTTTAAGATTATGGTTAGAATTAAGGCTAGGGTTACAATTAGGGTTAGTGTTCGGGTTAAAGTAATGGGTAGGTTTAGAGCTAGGGTTAGGGCTCAGGTTAAGTTTGATTAGGACTAGGTTTAGGGTTAGATTCAGGGATAGTTCTAGGTTTACATTTATAGTAAGGTTAGGTTTTGAGCTAGGGTTAGGACTAAGACGAGGGTTAGGTTTGAGTAAGGGCTAGGGTTAGGGTTAGGGTTATGCTTAGGCCTAGGTTTAGCTGCAGGTTTTTTGTTAGGTTTAGGCCTAGGGTTAAAGCTGTGGGTAATGTAAGAGCTAGGGTTTTGTTTAGGGCTAGTTTTAGGGTTAGGGTTATGCCAAGATCAAGTGTTAGGTTTAGATTTTCAGTTAGGGTCAGGTTTAGAAGTAGGTTTACTGTTAAAAGCAGAGTCAGTGTTTGGGTTATAGTTCAAGTTAGAATTACAGCCAGAATTAGGACTAGGTTTAGGTCTAGGGGCAGGGTTAGTGTTTGTGTTAGAATAAGGGTTATTGTTAGGCCTAGGACTAGGTTTTTGTTTAGGTCTAGGGCTAGAGTTAAGGCTAGATTTAGGATTAGGTTTAGGTCCAGGGCTAGTGTTAGGTTTTAGTCTAGTGTTAGGTTCAGGTTCAAAACTAGAGTTTGTGTTAGGTTCAGGATAAGGGTCAGGGTTAGTGTTTGGGTTTGGGTTAGGATTAGAGCTAGAATGAGGGCTAGGGTCAGGACTATTAATAAGGTTAAGATTTTGGTTAGCCTAAGGATTAGGCATAGGTCTAGGGCTACCATTAGGATTAAGGTTATTCATAGGGTAAAGGATAGTCTTAGAGAGACCCAGTGACCGGCGGGGGCGGCCCCAGCCCACGTGACCCGGCGACCAGCCTCCGAGGCGCAGCTCAGCAGGAGCGGCGCAGGGACTCTAGGAAGAGGTCTCTAGCCAAGCCTTCATGAAATAGTGAACCGGTAACTGAAACAAACCAAGATTGGGTCAGACCAGAGAGAGAGCAGTCCCACCCCTCCCTTCGGACACTCCGGCAAGGAACCTGGGGCCCACCATAGCAGAGAGATGACGTCACCGGAGTTTGGTCAACGGAATTCCATCCCTGCGGAATCCACTTTAGCAGGTGTGTGACTCCCACCACCATCAGATACAAACAGCCAGGAAACCTCAGAAATCTCTCCGGGGGCGTGACTGTAGGGACCTAGGGACTCCCGACCCCCAACTCCCCATACCGCCAACGGCATGGGCGTGACTGTAGGGACAAAGGGAAGCAGAGGGCACGCCCGACCCCCAACTCCTCCTACTGCCAGCAGAGTGGACGTGAAGGTAGGGGCTGAGGGAAGCCGAGGGGATTCCCAATCCCCAACTCCCCTTACCACCAGTGGCGACACCCAAGTTTTTAGCTGCCAGTTTCCAGGGGTGTGCCCACCAAAGGGGTCCAGAAAAATTAAACTGTTGGTACCCAGATCACCGCTCCACAGCACTGGGGCTTGAATGAATGACAGAGAGAGTGCTCAGTCCTTCGGGAAATAGGGTACACTGTGGGACTGCAAGTGTAACCAGATCCTTGGGGAACCACCTCCGGTGAACAGGACCTGGCTGGCTG
The DNA here is from genome assembly GCF_001458135.2 of Marmota marmota marmota. NCBI lineage: Eukaryota > Metazoa > Chordata > Mammalia > Rodentia > Sciuridae > Marmota > Marmota marmota. The sequence continues at coordinate 145,974 of NW_026006659.1, forward strand.
GCAGGAGGATGGGGGTGAGGGGCCAGAGAAGTGAAAGAGCGCTGGACTAACAGGATTGAGAGACTCCTAGGAGCCGCTTTACAGGGATTGCTGTCGGCACATAGAGGGCAGAATCTTGCCTCGGAAGGCAAAGCTCCGCCTACTGGAAGAGAAGAAAATGGATCTCTAAGACTTCAATTTCTTTCTTTTTTCTTTTTTCTTTTCTCCCCTTTCCTTCTTTCTTTCTTTCCCATTTCAAGTTTTATTGTTCTTTCCATTCTTCTCTAATCTATCTCTCTCTCTCCTTCTTTCTTTTTAAGAGCACCTTCCTTCCCTTACCCCCCAACTTTCATCCCAAGCATGACGTCTTCTATTATGTGTAATTGTCTATGTGCAAATAGGTGAATATTTTGAGGCTGTCTATAGGGCTCCTAAATACCTAGTGACTACCAAACACCCTGAACCAATTGCCTGTTAATATCCCCCTTCAGTAGAGCAATCTTCCAAAATAGCCAAGACATACTAACCCTCATACCATCATAGCACCTAACCTAAACATGAAGTCCTAAGAACAAACAACAAATCACTATATGCATACAGAATCCAGAAGCCTTTTATGAATTGAATGAATCAGCTTTAAAGTACAATAAAGCCCAACATTTCTAGGCATAGTCTCCCACCACAAAGGAGAGATAACAGAGATATACAAAAACAAAACAAACTTATAGGAGAAAACAGAAACACAGCAGTTAAACAGAGTTGGAAAGTAACATGAACAACATGAATAAACAAGGGAAAAAAGGATTACAAACAATGCAGGACAACTTAAATCTCTAAGAGAATCTAGAGGCATCAGAAAAATGGACAGAGAATGAACTCAAGGCATACCTGACTCAGATACAATGGAATCTTAGAGAAGTCATGAGACAGCAAGTCGAAACAATGAAAGAATACTTTGAAAATGAATTGCATAAGCAAATTCAAATTGCAAAGAAGGAACTCTACCAGGAGATAGAGATCCTAAGAAAAAATCAAACAGTAATCCTAGAAATGCGGGAAACCATAAACCAAATTAAAAACTCAAACGAGAATATTACAAATAGACTAGATCAAATAGAAGTCAGAACATCATATAATGAAGACAAAGTTTATCAACTCAAAAAGAATATAGTCAATGCAGAAAAGATGTTAAAAAATCATGAGCAATCCGTGCAAGAGATATGGGATGTCATAAAAAAAAAAAAAAACTTGATAGTCATTGGGATAGAAGAAGGTATAGAGGTTCAAACCAAAGGAATGAACAATCTGTTGAATGAAATAATCTAAGAAAACTTCCCAGATATGAAAGATGGAATGGATTGCCAAATCCTGGAAGCCTACAGGACTCCAAACATACAAAACTGTAATAGACCAACTCCAAGACACATAATTATGAAGATATCCAACATACAGAACAAGGAGAGAATATTAAAAGCTATGAGAGAAAGGAGGCAGATTACATTCAGGGGTAAACCAATTAAGTTAATGGCTGATTTTTCATCACAGGCTTTGAATGAGAGAAGATCCTGGAACAACGTATTTCAAAAGCTGAAAAATAATGGATTCCAACCAAGAATACTGTATCCAGCAAAATTAAGCTTCAGATTTGACAACAAAATTAAAATATTTCATGATAAAAAAATGTAAAAGAATTCGCAGCCAGAAAACCACCACTGCAAAGCATTTTGAGCAAAATACTACAAGAATAGGAATTGAAAAATAGCACCCAAAACTAACAGTGGGATGTATCTCAGTAAAGAGGGAGAAAAATAACCAAAGAGGAAAAACTAGCCAAACTAAAATAAATAAATAAATAAACATGACTGGAAGTACAAACCATATTTCAATAGTAACCTTAAATGTTAATGGCTTAAATTCACCAATCAAGAGACATAGGCTAGTATCCTGGATTAAAAAAACAGATCCAACAATATGCTGCCTTCAGGAGACTCATATGATAGGAAAAGACATACACAGGCTGAAGGTGAAAGGTTTGGAAAAATCATACCACTCACATGGCCCTCGAAAGCAAGCAGGAGTTGCCATACTCATATCGAATAAAATCAACTTCAAACCTAAGTTAATCAAAAGGGATAAAGAAGGCCACTATATACTGTTAAAAGGAATCATCCACCAACAAGACATAACAATTATCAATATGTATGCACCAAACAATGGTGTTCCAACATTCATAAAACAAACTCTCCTCAAGATCAAGAGTCAAATAGACCACAACACAATGGTTATGGGTGACTTCAACACACCGCTCTCTCCATTAGACAGATCCTCCAGACAAAAGCTAAATAAAGAAAATATAGAACTCAATAACACAATCAATAACCTAGACTTAACCAACATATATAGAATATATCAACCATCATCAAGTGGATACACGTTCTTCTCAGCAGCCCATGGATCTTACTCAAAGATAGATCATATATTATGCCATAGGGCAACTCTTAGTAAATATAAAGGTGTGGAGATAATACCATGCATCTTATCTGATCATAATGGAATGAAACTGGAAATCAATGATAAAAGAAGGAAGGAAAAATCCTGCATCACCTGGAAAATGAACAATGTGTCATTGAATGATCAATGGGTTACAGAAGACATAAAGGAGGAAATCAAAAAATTCTTAGAGATAAACGACAATACAGACACAACATACCGGAATCTATGGGACACAATGAAAGCAGTTTTAAGAGGGAAATTAATTTCCTGGAGTTCATTCCTCAAAAAAAGAAGAAACCAACAAGTAAATGAACTCACACTTCATCTCAAAACCCTAGAAAAGGAAGAGCAAAACAACAGCAAATGTAGTAGAAGACAAGAAATAATTAAAATCAGAGTGGAAATCAACGAAATTGAAATAAACAAACAAAAAAAAATTGAAAAATTTGATAAAATTAAAAGTTGGTTCTTTGAAAACATAAATAAGATCGACAGACCCTTAGCCATGCTAATGAAGAGAAGAAGAGTGAGAGAACTCAAATTACTAACATATGGGATGAAAAAGGCAATATCAAAACGGATACTACAGAAATACAGAAGATAATTAGAAAGTATTTTGAAACCCTATATTC